>NC_139993.1:678042-951302 GCF_964263955.1 Coregonus lavaretus | reverse complement strand
ACTGTGGTTTGGGGCATCGTATTGAACCCCATTTCAACAATGATATGTATTTAAGTCTAGAATAAACACAAGTACAAGCATCTGGCTGGGCACTCAAATACAATGGATGTATTTTTTATTATTTTTTTTATAATTATGAACTTTCTTTATTTTTATTTTTTTGTCTTCTTCTTTCTTTCTTTCTTTCTTTCTTTCTTTCTTTCTTTCTTTCTTTCTTTCTTTCTTTCTTTCTTTCTTTCTTTCTTTCTTTCTTTCTTTCTTCTTTCTTTCTTTCTTTCTTTCTTTCTTTCTTTCTTTCTTTCTTTCTTTCTTTCTTTCTTTCTTTCTTTCTTTCTTTCTTTCTTTCTTTCTTTCTTTCTTTCTTTTCTTTCTTTCTTTCTTTCTTTCTTTCTTTCTTTCTTTCTTTCTTTCTTTCTTTCTTTCTTTCTTTCTCTTTCTTTCTTTCTTCTCTTCTTTCTTTCTTTCTTTCTTTCTTTCTATAGTCCTTACTTTACTTGCTTTCCAGGTGACTCAATGAGAACCAAGCTCCATGTTACATGTACTGTACGTCACCTCTATACATTCATCTATTGTCTCAGGGCTATTCAATTCCCGCCATCGAGGACTGAAGTACTTCTGGTTTTCGTTGTACTGCACCTGGTAGATAATTGGTCAGTTACTGTGACGTCGGCCATTGATTGGCCAGAGTAGTCGCTCACCTGGTGACCCAGGTCTGGATCAGTCTCTGATTGGAGGGAAAGGATCGAAAAACAACAGTGAAGTGGTTCTCAAGGATCATAATTGAATATCTCAATGCCTCATATTTCTCTGTAAATAACCACCTTACTAAGTATACAGCAGTGTACAATGGAGCCAGTTATAGGCAAAGTACCAGAATGCTTTCCACATAGTACAGCACATTGATTCTCTCTTGCTCTTCTCATCTTGTAATGAACAAGCCAAATGCCAAGTAAAAAGATTGTGACAAATATAACATGCTTATGTCTAAAAGGCATCAAGAATTATCCAGCTCTTTGCGGTGCAGTGTTTGAATTGCCCCTTCGTCTCTTGATTTGAACATCGAGGCTTTCGTCAATTTGTGAAGGTGCCATTTAAATGTTGTCTCTAGTCGCCACGACACTTTCAATCAGTGTACTTTCATTTTTCTGATGGCATTGATTCTGCTGGTGTTTTTTTCTCCATGGTTTGGTACATTTTGAGGTCATTTACAGGGGAGAGAGCGTGCAGGCGATGCTTTTAGCGATGTGCCAAGCACGATGCCGCCACAGATTTCCAATTTGAATATTTTTAACACCAAACACAGTTTATGGAGCCTGTCTAATTGACTCACACACAAACACATACACACATGTATAAGGATAAAGATTAGTCTCAGTTAAAGAGGATAAGAGTTAACAGAAGCCCAGGCGGAGACGTACACGCCAGAGTGCCGAGTCACACCACTGTCAGCCAGAGTTTTACATGAAAATACGGTGTTATATTTAGTCATTTTAGCAGACGCTCTTATCCAGAGCGACTTACAGTTAGTGAGTACATACATTTTCATACTATACTATTTTTCATACTTCAGCTATAGGAAACTTCACTGCTTAGATGACGGTAATGCCACGTTACCCACGTCAGCTTCCATTACGGTCTTAGCATGGCAGACCACAGTATTACTCACAAGGTATCATGACAAAAACATGACAATGTCAACGTGTTTTAAGTCTAGAATAAATCTTGTTCTTCAAGTAAATTCCATCAAAACTATAAAACATTATGACAGTTATGACATTTATTGAGTAAGATTTCATTCAACTTCCCTTTCAGCTAAAGTAGTCTTATTGAAAAGAAGATCCCACACACTACCCCAGTGATAATGATAAGTGATACTGGCAAGCGCAGTGTGAGGGATCTTCTTGTCTCTAATTCATAATTTAAGGAGGTTGCTATTTATTTTTCCCCACGCCCCTGTAAAACTAATATTTGGACATGCCAGTGCTTTTCATTTTTAAGCCAAAAATAATCTAAAAATAGTATTTCAATGTGCGAGTGCTTTTCATATTGTAAAGTGGGTAGTCTGAAACAATATCCATGTAATTACAATCTGGGTACTGGGTCTGAATCATCCAATGCTGAGTCTGAATCATCCAATGCTGAGTCTGAATCATCCAATACTGAGTGTGAATCATCCAATAAAGAGTCTGAATCATCCAATACTGAGTCTGAATCATCCAACACTGAGTCTGAATCATCCAATACTGTGTCTAAATCATCCAAAACTGAGTCTGAATCATCCTCTGTGTTTGTATCAGGTCCTGTGGAACATGTCCAGCTGCTAGCTCCGTTTGTGGCCATCAAGAACAAGGAAGTAAACCTAACAGCAGTGGTCTGGCCAATCCACTCCAGGACCCTCAGCTACTTCTGGTGGCTTGGGAACAGCACTGAGGTAAACTGGACTTAAAACACTTGGTGTACAGAAAAGAGGGCCTAGAACCGAGCCCGGTGGGGACTCCAGTAGTGAGACCACATTGTGCAGACACATATCCTCTTCTGATGTTGTGTATAGTATACAGTATACTGTATGTGGGGTACCAACTGTACAACATTAGTAGAGGTAAACTGACACTATTCAAAAGGGGTCTTACCCTATAATGCCATATACTGTACATGTACTGCAGTTGTGGCTGGTGTCATTTTAATTACATCAGAGGACGGGATTATTGTAATGGCTGGAATGGAATAAATGGAACAGCATTTAACACATCAAAGACATGGTTTCCATTCCAGTTCCATTCCACTTCAACCATTACTATGAGCTGTCCTCCCTTCAGTAGACTCCACTGATGTATATATGGGGTATACATGATGTCTATGGTATTAGGTACATTGACCTCTTCTCTGATGGAAGGTGGCTATGATAGAGGCGGAGCAGTCTCTGATCTTGTATTTTGTTCAGACATCTTGTTAGTATGTCATAAGTTATTACCTTAGCTGCATTGGTTCTAGGTCTTATGGGGAGGATGTTTTTTGTAGGGTTTTACTCAAGTCAGAATTTCGACTACTCTAACTACGCAAGTCAGAAGTTCCGACTACTCTAAGTGAGAAGTTCAAGGAGAAGTTGTTATCATCTGAAATGTTTTTTTTTTTCATGTTCCGGGGTTTTAGGTAAAGGTTTTAGGTGAAGGGTTGATGACCGGATCAAAGTGTGATCATCCATTTTGTCCATGTTCCCTCTTCCTCCAGCTGGTAATCAGCTTAGACGGCAGCATCTCGTACACCTTCACCAGCGAGGAAATGAACACTGTTACGGTCCAAATGTCTTCAGCCAACGCCATACTGCAAGACAAGACGTAGCAGTCCAAGGTAAGGATCAGTACTACATCTCTCTCTCTCTCTCTCTCTCTCTCTCTCTCTCTCTCTCTCTCTCTCTCTCTCTCTCTCTCTCTCTCTCTCTCTTCTCTCTCTCTCTCTCTCTCTTCTCTCTCTCTCTCTCTCTCTCTCTCTCTCTTCTCTCTCTCTCTCTCTCTCTCTCTCTCTCTCTCTCTCTCTCTCTCTCTCTCTCTCTCTCTCTCTCTCTTCTCTCTCTCTCTCTCTCGGATCTCCCTAATCAAATTATCCTACTTGATGTAATGCTAATTAGCACATCTAGCAGCCATCTCACTTGGTATGCAACATTTGAGGGTACTTTACATTTGAATATGTTAGGATATTGTCGAAGAGGACATTACCCCAATTATCTAAGAAAACACTTGTACGAGCAATCATCTCCCCTTGTCAAACCATGAACACGCACACGCACACAATCACACACACCGACATCTCTGTCATCTTTCCCACCCATCAGAAGACCGTTAGAGGAGGGACACAACCAGAACAAATAACAGTGGGGAATGAGGAGGATACCTTGAGAATAATGCACCTAGATCAGGAGCTGAATTAACGGTCTGTTTCTGTTTCTCCCCTGGGTCTCTCTCTCTCTCTCTGACAGAGTTCTTCAAATCTCTGCTTTTATCTTTCTCTCCTAATCTGGACGAGTTCAACCCTGACGTCCCCGAGTGGAGACAGGATGTGGGGAGAGTCATTAAGAAGGCTCTGCTCCAAGTAAGTGTGAATTCCTTCCTTCTCTCTTTTTCTCCCTCTCTCTCGTATCTTTCTATCCACTCAGACGCTTCGGCGTTGGCCCTCGGGCTGTCCTGTGATTCGTTATCACACAGGTGTGAGAGGCTTGGCTTCTTTTTCCCCCCTTGAGGTAGCTTGATGAGCACTAATAATTTATTTTCAGAAATCAGAGAAATGAAATGCGTTCTTCAGAATTAGCCTGGAATGAAGGAGATCTTAGCCATTACCGGGGCACTGGATGTGCGTAGTATCTGCGGAGGAGAGCAGGCACTGATATGTCATAGTTAAGTGTGTTATTCTTCCACTTCGAGTGGAGGTTAAGGCCTATAGCATGCAACTTGTGGTCTTTCTGTATCTTCACCAACTCCACAGTGGATTTGACATGTGAGGCGATTCAGGCGAGCTAGGCTGAGAGCCAGTGGAGGGAGCTACTGTGATAGAGGTCAGGGTGAGGCTTTGTGAGGGATAAAGTGCACTTTGTTACCTGGGAGCCATATACTATGTTCATGGCAGTATAGTATAGCACCAGCCAATTGAATTGTGTTGAACTGAGGGGCCCACTCAGTTATAGAAAGCTATAGCTCTAGTTGAGCTATTAATTGCTAGCCTCAATAGACTGTTACAGCACCTCTTTTCATACAGGAAGTTTTGTTATACAACCTTTTAGGACGTATAGTAGATACATTATACAGTATATGGGTCTCAGGTTTCTATTGAGTTTATGAACACTAGTTCATATGCTCCATATGCAGTTTAATGCTTTCAAACCATCCCTTCTTTCACTCTTTCACCCTTTCTCTGAAAGGAAATCATAGTAAGGACTATTCATCCATGTACTGCTAGAGTTTACATAGGGTTCATAGTCTAGATATTGTGCAACAACCACTATACAAAGTGTTATTACAGTCCATTAAGCTGCAGTGTTGCTGTACTACAGTACAGCTCTATGGCTGACAATAGTGAGAGTCAGGCAGGGCTGCACTTTTTCTCCTCAGCTATTTCCAACCCACCACCTCATAGAGGTTTGAATGGGGAGTTCAGTAATAGAGGCTATTTGAAGTTATTTTCAGAAGTCATTCCATCTTCGGTTTCTCCGGCTTCTTCTTTCCTCCCCTTGCGGTACATGGAAGATGGCTGGAGGCTCCCTCTCAGGTTCCAGACAGTGATTAATGGCAAATTCATATCATTTTATGTTTCGCGGAAGCCCCCCGCTGGTTTCACCACCACCTGTTAATGCACCTCTCAGTGTGGTGCAAGAGGTTAACATGTCCTCTTTCTTCCCCAATAGAGTGCACTTCTTCTGGGCATCCCTTTCTTGCTCTCGCCCCCCTTTCCTTTCCTGGGTAACGACAGAATGAAATGGTAGTTATAGGTGAATCATCATAACCTATTTATCACAACAATGTTGGAAATAATGCACTATGGAAGGAGTTATGAAGATAGAATAACCCAGTATCGTCATAGTTCATAGTTACGGTCAAATTCACGACAAAAGAAAAACAGAATCCATGTCATGGTGTGTTTACAATAGTAATTAGTAATTGACCACTGTTTCATCTTATTTATTTAGCTTTGTGTACAGTAAGATTGTGAGGAAGCCGCACCAAAAGCCTTTGCTGTTCAAATATTAAAGCGACAAGATACAGCGCTGCAGAGGTCTTTTCTCAGCCAAATTTGGGCTTGGACATAATTCCCTCCTAAAAGCTCACTCATCTGACTCAGTCTGACTCACCTTCTCCCCTCCCTTAATCCAGATCAGATTTTTCACTCCAGCCAATAAGTTTGGGGGGCATAAAATGCCAGTGCTACCCAAGCACACAGAGCCAGAAGGCTTTTTAGACTAATGAGTGATCGCAAAGAGATCAAACCGGCCTGAGTGTATTGATTTTTACAGGGTCTATTGCATCCCATCCCCTTCCCTATCCCTCTCCTTTCCTTCTATGCCTCTTTACTCTCATTGTGAGTGATTCCTTTGCTCTCTATTTGTCCACTATTTTGCTACTCAAATAGTGACTTCAAGTCTTGATAATTTATGCTCTTAAAGTGCATGTGACTTGCAGACTACGCCACTCCATTGTCCGCCGATAGCCCTATAGAGAACCCATAAAAAAAGTAGTGGATTTTAAAATGGACACTGATTGCTGGTTGGAACCCCATGCTTCGCTGGTAATCTGAAGTGGATGAAGGCCATTATTTGAAAAAAACATTTAGTCATAGCTATTTTGAAGGCATGGAAAAACAGTTGTTTGTCAAGACATACTTTTCCCATCAAGAAATAAATACTGTACACTTTCGCGAAAACATGGAGGCCATATCTCAGACTGCCCATCTTAATCTTGTATTTTTATTGGCCAGTCTGAGATATGGCTTTTCTTTGCAACTCTGCCTAGAAGGTCAGCATCCCGGAGTCGCCTCTTCACTGTTGACGTTGAGACTGGTGTTTTGTGGGTACTATTTAATGAAGCTGCCAGTTGAGGACCTGTGAGGGATCTGTTTCTCAAACTAGACACTCTAATGTATTTGTCCTCTTGCTCAGTTGTGCACCGGGGCCTCCCACTCCTCTTTCTATTCTGGTTAGAGCCAGTTTGCGCTGTTCTGTGAAGGGAGTAGTACACAGCGTTGTACGAGATCTTCAGTTTCTTGGCAATTTCTCGCATGGAATAGCCTTCATTTCTCAGAAGAAGAATAGACTGATGAGTTTCAGAAGAAAGTAATTTGTTTCTGGCATTTTGAGCCTGTAATCGAAACCACAATTGCTGATGCTCCAGATACTCAACTAGTCTCAAGAAGGCCAGTTTTATTGCTTCTTTAATCTGCACAACCGTTTTCAGCTGTGCTAACATAATTGCAATAGGGTTTTCTAATGATCAATTAGCCTTTTAAAATGATGAACTTGGATTAGCAAACACAACGTTCCATTGGAACACAGGACTGATGGTTGCTGATAATGGGCCTCTGTATGCCTATGTAGATATTCCATAAAAAATCAGCCTTTTCCAGTAACAGTAGCCATTTACAACATTACCAATGTCTGCACTGTATTTCTGATCAATGTGATGTTATTTTAATGGACAAACAAATTGCTTTTCTTTCGAAAACAAGGACATTTCTAAGTGACCGCAAACTTTTGAACGGTAGTGAATATATAGTGCTACTTCTATAAATTGATTATAGAAGAGTCTTGTGTATTAAATGGTAGGCTAGCTAATGTTTGTGGTTAGCATATGGATGTTAGATACACATATCATGAAAAGTAATCTTCTAAAATACATATCATTAGCGTGGTTCATATGTTCTCATGTAAATACACTTAATACTAGTCATCGTTTGTAAAAAAATGTAACAATTTAAGAGCCAAAAGACAAGATAGCCAAGTCGCTATCTTGTCTCATTGACTTAGCTACATACAAAGTTAGCTAGCTTAGCTTGGCTACACTCATATGAAAGGGACAATCTCACACATTTTTCACTTGATCAAAACACTTAAATTATACAAATTATACATCATTACAATTTTGATAAATATGTTATCTCTAGATAAAAACAAAACCATGCTCATAAATGTTACAAACCTGAAAACAGGATGAATAAGGAGACACGGACAATTGACATTTTTCCACTGGGCTTCTCTTCCTGCTCTTCCAAAATATGAGGCTCGTGCATGCAGTTAAAATGTTGAATGTCTCCCCCTAGTGGTAGCGCTAAGTATATAATATAATATATAATTTAGCAGACGCTTTTATCCAAAGCGACTTACAGTCATGCGTGCATACATTTTTTTTGTTTTGTGTATGGGTGGTCCCGGGGATCGAACCCACTACCTTGGCGTTACAAGCGCCGTGCTCTACCAGCTGAGCTACAGAGGACCAAGTATACATGTATATAATGTTGTGAACAAACAAACTTTGATTCTAAAATATGGAACATTTTAGTTGTTGTAAAGATAATAATATAAGCCAGATAGGCCTATTACATACATGACCATATGTCAGTCATAAGTTCCAAAGAGGGTGTTTTGTCCTTCTCCTGCATTCTTCCCAGTCATCAGCGACAGAGCATTGGGCTAGGCACATGTTTGACATCAATGTGTGTACAATTACAATGGTAATAGAATGGCCAATTTTAGGAAATGTTATATAACATACTATATACAAGTAGAATCGATTGGTTTGCCTTGTGTGGTAGGTTTTGTGGGCTTTGACACTCTTATATAGATGTCATAACTAGCCATAAAATATTGCAATAAATGTCACAACACATCTAAATATGTGTCATGACAGTGTCGTGACAATGTTATGACAGGTTATGTCAACTGTTATGACATATTATGACATGGTTATAACCGCATCATAACGTGTTATGACGCTAGATGTCAAATAAAGTGTTACCGAAAAAGAAAGTAGTATTAATGCTGAATTGTCATCTTTTGGTTTGGTAGCATTGTTTACCTGTAGGTTGTACTGGGTTATTACCACATGTTGATCAAGCCCAAAGCTATTTCATTGTCACCTCCCTCTCCTTTGATTTCAAACATGTTAAATATGTATATAATCTAAGGGCAGTGTTTTTGACTGTAGACTAAGAATGCCATACAAGTATGAACATATTGTAACAGTATTGCCCATTGTCAACAGGTGTCAGACTTTCAAGAGGATCAGCTATTGGTTGCAGTGTTTCCAGGTGTGCCAACGTCCACTGAGCTCTTTCTGTTACCACACAAGAACCAATCAGAGGGCAGGAAAAAGAGCGAAGAGGAGCTAAAGCAGGTATGGGACAGTTAGATTGGACGCTGACATTTTGAGTGTCATTGTAATTCTGTCATGGCATATATGACAAAGTGTTTCCAATCCTTCACGTCAATTCACCCAATAGGATAATTACATTGTCATGGCTGAAATGACACACATCCACATTAATTATATGCACCCGAGTCTGACAATTGAGACAATTGAACCAATGTGGTGGGTGTCATGACAAGATGGCAAATATTATTTAATTATGCAGTGTGTGTGAATTGAAAGAGCTGTAAAGGGTGACAATTGTTTGACAAAATTATGCTTCTTTCATCTCCTTCAACAGATCTCTGAGATACTTGCCAGCGCTCTGGACCAGAATCTGGTGGAGTTTGAGCTAAAGCCAGGAGAAAGAGTAATCGTTTACATCACACAGCTAACTTTGGGTAAGGAAAAAAGTTAGCATCAAGAAAATTACATAAATTAACTGTATGTACTTGCATGAGAAATCATTATTTTCTCTACATATTCTCCTGTTTTTTAGCTGTATTTGTTTATTTTTGTGATGTCATAAATGCAATTTAATTTACTGGAGATAATCTCTTCATAAGCCATATTTGGATAGCATAAACCAAACATTTTTTTGTTCTGTATTTATGTATGACGATTGGAGGAGGACATGGGAGGAAAGGGAGGATTGATTTTATTTTAAGTGGAACTCCTTGAGACAAGGGAACTTTTATATCAGCGATCAAGATGCCCAACATCTGTTCACTGTCTTTTACAGCCATCCAACCACAAAATGAGTGTTACACTGAGTATAATTATGTTGATTATTTAGTCCTTGAGAAAAGGACAAAAAAAGAGAAGTTTGATTATAAATGCATGCAGAATTCAGAATCGCCTCAAAATAATCCTCAACATTACACAAGTTTGAGTGTTGGCTTGAAATGAGACAAATAAATAACTACTCTTGGCTGCAATTAAAATGATTGGCCGGTGTCCACCCAGAAACAACACAAAACCTGCTTCACAATGGAAAATATTCTCAGTTGAGAGTATTGAATGGATACAGAGCAGTAGTCCAGCCTCCTTCTATATACCTCTACAACACCACACTTACTACAGCAGCTGGGTCCACATGGAAGAGTAGAGGGTTAAAGTTTGAAGTGCCCTTACATAAAAGCCACATGATTTCACGTGGAAAATGCAAAAAACATGACATTTCTCATGTGAAAACATGTTTTTGGAACACTTCACATGTGAAGTTAATGTGGGTGTTGGGGTTGGAGAGAGGATTGCTCAAAGCTCTCTGGTCACAGATGATGGTGATTGAAGACTTACATTTTTACATTTACGTCATTTAGCAGACGCTCTTATCCAGAGCGACTTACAGTTAGTGAATACATTTTTTTTTTTTTATACTGGCCCCCCGTGGGAATCAAACCCACAACCCTGGCGTTGCAAACGCCATGCTCTATCAACTGAGCTACATCCCTGCCGGCCATTCCCTCCCCTACCCTGGACCAATTGTGCGCCGCCCATGAGTCTCCCGGTCGCGGCCGGCTGCGACAGAGCCTGGATTCGAACCAGGATCTCTAGTGGCACAGTTAGCACTGCGATGCAGTGGCTTAGACCACTGCGCCACTCAGGAGTACAATGCAGATAGACTTCACAGGTCTAGCCACATAATCCCAGTGAGAACATATAGTCTTGAGCTGGCTGTCTGTGGCTTAAAGGGCTGGGTATACACAACGCAAGTCGGCGGGTGCTGAATTTTAAAGTGTGTGTGTGTGTGTGTGTCTGTGTGTCAAGTGTGTGGTGTGTGTGTGTCTCACCTTAGAAAAGCTGGGAAGAGCCTTCAAGCTGCTTCAGAAAAGTCATCAACATCACAGGCCGCCTCTCAGAGCTGGGGCTGGATAAAAATACAAAATAGAAAATATACTGTGCTCTACCTTCAAATCAAATCAAATTGTATTTGCCACATGCGCCGGATACCTTACAGTGAAATGCTTACTTACAAGCCCTTAACCAACACTGCAGTTCTAAGAATAATAAGTGTCAAGTAAAGAAATAAATAAGTACAAAATAAATAATGAAAGAGCAGCAGTAAAATAAAATAACAGTAGGGAGGCTATAAACAGGGGGTACCGGTACAGAGTAAATGTGCAGGGGCACAGGTTAGTCGAGGTAATATAGGTCATATGTACATGTGGGTAGAGTTAAAGTGACTATGCATTGTTAATAAACAGAGAGTAGCAGCAGCGTAAAAGAGGGGGTGGGGTGGGGGGACAATGCAGATAGTCTGGTTAGCCATGATTAGCTAATCAGGAGTCTTATGGCTTGGGGGTAGAAGCTGTTATGAAGCCTTTTGGTCCTAGACTTGGCGCTCCGGTACCGCCTGCCGTGCGGTAGCAGAGAGAACAGTCCATGACTAGGGTGGCTGGAGTCTTTGACAATTTCTAGGGCCTTCCTCTAACACCGCCTGGTATAGAGGTCCTGGTACTGGGTCATACGCACTACCCTATCTGTAGTGCCTTGCGGTCGGAGGCCGAGCAGTTGCCGTACCAGGCAGTGATGCAACCAGTCAGGATGATCTCGATGGTGCAGCTGTAGAACTTTTTGAGGATCTGAGGACCCATGCCATGTCTCCTGAGAATAGGCTTTGTCGTGCCCTCTTCACGACTGTCTTGGTGTGTTTGGACCACGATAGTTTGTTGGTGATGTGGACACCAGGGAACTTGAAGCTCTCAACCTGTTCCACTACAGCCCTGTCGATGAGAATGGGGGCATGCTCAGTCCTCTTTTTTTTCCTGTAGTCCACAATCATCTCCTTTGTCTTGAGGGAGAGGTTGTTATCCTGGCACCACACTGCCAGGTCTCTTACCTCCTCCCTATAGGCTGTCTCATCGTTGTCTGTGATCAGGCCTACCACTGTTGTGTCGGCGGCAAACTTAATGATGGCGTTGGAGTCGTGCCTGGCCATGTGGTCATGGGTGAACAGGGAATACGGGAGGCGACTGAGCACGCACCCCTGAGGGGCCAACGTGTTGAGGATCAGCGTGGCAGATGTGTTGTTACCTACCCTTACCACCTGGGGGGCGGCCCGTCAGAAAGTCCAGGATCCAGTTGCAGAGGGAGGTGTTTAGTCCCAGGGTCCTTAGCTTAGTGATGAGCTTTGAGGGCACTATGGTGTTGAACGCTGCACTGTAGGCAATGAATAGCATTTTCACGTAGGTGTTCCTCTTGTCCTGGTGGGAAAGGGCAGTGTGGAGTGCAATAGAGATTGCATCATTGTGGATCTGTTGGGGCGGTATGCAAATTAGAGTGGGTCTAGGGTTTCTGGGATATTGGTGTTGATGTGAGCCATGACCAGCCTTTCAAAGCACTTCATGGCTACAGACGTGAGTGCTACGTGTCAGTAGTCATATAGGCAGGTTATCTTAGTGTTCTTGGGCACAGGGACTATGGTGGTCTGTTTAAAACATGTTGAAAATGTCAGTGAAGACACTTGCCAGTTGGTCAGCGCATGCTCGGAGTACGCATACTGGTAATCCGTCTGGCCCTGCGGCCTTGTGAATGTTGACCTGCCTAAAAGTCTTACTCACATCGGCTACGGAGAGCGTGATCACATAGTGATCCGGAACAGCTGATGCTCTCATGCATGCTTCAGTGTTGCTTGCCTCGACGCGAGCATAGAAGTGATTTAGCTCGTCTGGTAGGCTCGTGTCACTGGGCAGCTCGCGGAAGTGATTCCCTTTGTAGTCTGTAATAGATTGCAAGACCCTGCCACATCCGACGAGCGTCGGAGCCGGTGTAGTATGATTCAATCTTAGTCCTGTATTGACTCTTTGCCTGTTTGATAGTTCGTCAGAGGGTATAGCGGGATTTCTTATAAGCGTCCGGGTTAGAGTCCAGCTCCTTGAAAGCGGCAGCTCTATGTGGTGTAGTCCTCAATGCCATCGGAAGAATCCCGGAACATGTTCCAGTCTGTGCTAGCAAAACCGTCCTGTAGCTTAGCATCTGCATCATCTGACCGAGTCACTGGTGCTTCCTGCTTTAGTTTTGCTTATAAGCAGGTATCAGGAGGATGGAATTATGGTCAGACTTGCCAAATGGAGGGTGAGGGAGAGCTTTGTACACGTCTCTGTGTGTGGAGTAAAGGTGGTCTAGAGTTTTCTTTCCTCTGGTTGCACATTTTACATGCAGGTAGAAGTTTTCCTGCATTAAAGTCCCCAGCCACTAGGAGTGCTGCCTCTGGATGAGCGTTTTCCTGTTTGCTTATGGCCTTATACAGGTAATTGAGTGCAATCTTAGTGCCAGCATAGGTTTGTGGTGGTAAATAGACAGCTACGAAAAATATAGATGAAAACTCTCTTAGTAAATAGTGTGATCTACAGCTTATGATGAGATACTCTACCTCAGGTGAGCAAAACCTCAAGACTTCCTTAGCATTGGATTTTGTGCACCAGCTGTTGTTTACAAATATACACAGACCGCCACCCCTTGTTTTACCGGAGTCAGCCGTTCTATCCTGCCGATGTAGCGTATATCCTGCCAGCTGTATGTTAGTCATGTCGTCGTTCAGCCACGACTCGGTGAAACATAAGATATTAACAATGTTTATGTCCCGTTGGTAGGATATCTGTGATCGTAAGTAGTCTATTTTGTTTTCAAATGATTGTACATTGGCTAATAGGACTGATGGTAGAGGCAGAGTATTCGCTAGCATTCGGATTCTTACAAGGCACCCCGACCTACATCCACGATATCTCTGTCACTTTCTCATGCGAATGACTGGGATTTGGGCCTTGTCGGGTGTCTGTAGAATATCCTTTGCGTCAGACTCGTTGAAGAAAAAATCTTTGTCCAATACGAGGTGAGTAATCGCTGTCCTGATATCCAGAAACTCTTATTGGTCATAAGAGACGGTGGCAGAAACATTATGTACAAAATAAATTACAACTAACGCGAAAAAACACAATAATATACAGTATAGGATCAATATTGGCAATGAAGCAAGAAAGACTCCAAGGCAATCCCAGATTAGCCTTTATTGTGTTGCTATGTTCTTGTTATGTTTAACGTTGGTCTTCCTCTACCCTCTGTTACAGCACCCTTGGTGGATTCCAGCCCGAGACACAGCAGTTCAGCCATGCTGATGCTCCTATCAGTAGTATTCCTGGGTTTAGCAGTGTTTCTCATCTACAAATTCAAGAGGTATGTACAGTACTGTATGATTATATCTTTGAACACTGTATCACAGCACTGCTCTAATCATCTGACATCATCATTAATAAAGCATATTATAATAATATGCCAGATTGGTAGGGCCTGCATAAATGAACGATGAACTAATGACGTTCCTTTGAAATAACTTTTCAAATTTCCTTTATACTGTAGATGTAGTAAACAGATTTAGAGTGATTTGGATGCATGAGGCACATGTGTGAATCAGTGATGTTATGTGAAGAAAACTATCATTAAATTGGTTAAAATGCTGTTGTCGTACTTCGGCTGTTAATAGCTGAATTATTAAAATGATGGAAAAGTCTGCGGAAAACGCATTAATTATTGATATGGAATTTCCCACATTAATCTAAAGAGTAAACAGATTTATTGAAATGTCACACACGACAAAGCAAAACAATTAAATAACAAAATGACTTGTAATTTGAAATAAATTGAAGTACAAGTGGATGAAACATTTTTCTGATCATAAATATGAACGGGGAAAGATTTTTTTGAGATTATGCAAAATGTATATGCATTAGAATTACAGTCTTATATCAGTACTAGACATTGATGTCATATGGGGATTTATTTATGGATAGATTAAGATTTTCTTAGTTAGATATCTAGTGGCTTTATGATAATAACACGTCCAGGGCTTAGTTAGGCTTGTCATCATACCAACTCTGAACAAAATGTGTAGCTTTGAGAAATACTGCCAATGGGACGGACAATCATTGACTAGTCATTGCTTATTGTAACATGGCTGTTGTCTGTCTACATTTACCAATCTGCAGAAAAATCCCCTGGATTAACATATACGCAGAGGTGAACCAGGAGAAAGAGCAGGAGATGATCGGTTCGGTCAGCCAGAATGACAGCACGCCTAAGATCACCCTCAGTGAGTTCTCCACGCCCACAGAAGTATTGGAGAAAGAGATGGACGCCAGGGTTAAATGTAAGATACATAGTCTGATAAATCATTGTTTATTGTGTTATTAGCAATTACTGATTTGGTGACTTTGAACTTCCTTGTTGAGAAAGATCCATCAATATTACATAAACATTGTCCAAACTAATTATATTGGACTAGAACACATATGGGTCATCTCTCCGTGTATAACAATGTTGACTTTTGACCTGCAGTGTATACAATACATAGTGTTAGAAAGTCTACATTGTTTCTTTACATGGAATTAACTGGTAGGAAAGGAGGGGTACTGTATCTTCAGAAGAAAACAAGGAAACAAACTAACGAATGGGTCAGCCACTAATGTCCCACACATGAAACAACAGCTTAAGAGCTTTTGATAAGACATTGTAATGAAACCCAAGTAATTAACAGGCCGTATCAATGTCTAAGTAGTTATTTGTTTCACAGGCTTCAAAGGCTCTACTACTAGTGGACTAACCCACATTGTTCTTATGTTGTGTTTTTTTTCTCTCTACCCCAGGGCGAATTGGAAATGCCTGCGAGAGCACAAGGGAGATTCCTAACTGTACTAGCGTGTAAAGCCGAGGAAGGAATGCAACAAATGTGTACAGACTTAAAGTATTGCCATTTTGAGGGTTTTCTCTTTTTTGGTTTCTTTTGTAATTTCTCAAACACAAACCCAATGTTAATAGTTTTCTAAGCACCTAATTTATACTGATGTGCATGGGTGTCTTGTTTGATAGCATCTATGCGGCGAATTTGAAATCCACTCAATGAGACAAGTTTTAATTACAAGTATGAGCTACTTAGGCCTACTGCTACACAATTTGGATTACAAAGAAATGTTTAATTTTCAGTCCGTCATTGTCTTATTTCATGGACATTTATCAAAGCCTTTTTCAAAATCTATGAAGAGAGGTATTTGCATTTCTTAAAGTTTTACTTTTCATGAGGTATAAGAGGATTGTCTGTATGGGCCAACATGTCTAGGTATCCGATCTAACAGGGAATATTATTGAAAATGTACCAAATTATCTTTAGATATCTGTTAAAGCTCTGTATAAACGATATGTATATTTACTTTCCACATGCTTGTAGTAAAAGTACAATGCCGAACCCAGGAGATCTAGTCATGACCTGTTATCAGTTCTTAAAAGCGTGTTAAAAAGCAAGATGTTACTTTTACAAAGAGTCCAACTTTATTTGTTTTTAATGAGGTTCTTGATTTGTGCATGTTATTATTAAGGACACGATGTGTGTTGTAGATAAGCAAGTGTTGTAAATAGTTATTTTCTTTTCATCAAAAGATCTCAGTAATTTTTACATACAGTATATATACAGACTCTCATATCCATCATTTTGTTAATTTATGGCTATACAATACATCTGTCTTGTACAAAGGGTTTAACTGTTAAGATGGGCATCATTTTCTAAATATCAAACCAGGTTTACACAACGCCACCCCTGTTTGCCCTTTGAATGTAACGAGAAAAATGGAATCAACCATTTATGATCTGTGGATATCATGATCACATATTGTTGTACATATCAATTGTTATTACTGATGAATATATTGTACAAGGCCCTTCAACGTGACAAGGACAAGTAGCTTGGAGGTATTTTGCAGTGCTATAGTTTATCATTGTCACGACCGTCTTGAAAGGGAGCTGACCAATACGCAGCGCGTTGAGTGAACATGATGACTTTAATGAGTACAGCACGTAAATACAAAACAAAAGACGATAGTGAAGTCCAACAGTGACAATGACTGTACATGGAACAAAAACCCACAACCACAAGGTGAAAACACACAGTATAAATATGGCTCCCAATCAGAGATAACGAGCCGACAGCTGACACTCGTTACCTCCGATTGGGAGTCACTGACCAAACACGGAAAACAAAACCAATACCAAACACAACAAATGAACACACCCTATACCCAACACAACCAAATGAATACACCCTGGCTCAAACAACACAGTCCCGGAGCCAGAGCGTGACAGTACCCCCCCCTAAAGGCGCGGACTGCGACCGCGCCTCAATACGGGCTAAACAAGGTAGGGCTGGGCGGGCATACCTCCTCGGCGGTGGCTCTGGCTCCGGCCTTGATCCCCACCTCCTCTCCAACCCCCCAAAGTACCCCTGGTCCTGTCTAGCCCCGCTGGCCGGAGCCGGACTGACGACACGCGCCCCTGGCTTGGTGCGTGGAGGACGAACGGGCCTTACCAGGCTGACGACGCGCACCACTGCCTTGGCGCGGGGAGCAGGAATGGGCCGGACCGGGCTGACGAAGCGCACCCTTGACTTGGTGCGGAGAGCGGGACCGGGCCGGACCGGGCTGACGAAACGCACCACAGACTTGGTGCGAGTAGCAGGGACGAGCTGAACCAGGCTGACGACTCGCACCCTTGGCTTGGTGCGAGTGGCAGGAACGGGCTGGACCAGGCTGACGGCTCGCACCCTTGGCTTGGTGCGAGTAACAGGGACGAGCTGAACCAGGCTGACGACTCGCACCCTTGGCTTGGTGCGAGTAGCAGGAACGGGCTGGACCAAGCCGACGACTCGTACCCCTGGCTTGGTGCGAGTAGCAGGAACAGGCTGGACCAGGCTGGCGACGTGCACCGTAGGTTTGGTGCGAGTGGCAGGAACAGGCCGTGCTGGGCTGGCGACGTACACCGTAGCCTTAGTACGTGGAGCAGGAACAGGCCGGGCTGGGCTGGCGACGCACACCGTAGGCTTCGTACGTGGAGCAGGAACAGGCCGGGCTGGGCTGGCGACGCACACCGTAGGCTTCTTACGTGGAGCAGGAACAGGCCGGGCTGGGCTGGCGACGCACACCGTAGGCTTCTTACGTGGAGCAGGAACAGGCCGGGTCGGGCTGGCGACGCGCACCGTAGACTTGGTGCGGGTGGCCGGAACAGGCCGGACCGGGCTGGCGACGCGCACCGTAGGTTTGGTGCGGGTGGCAGGAACAGGCCGGACCGGGCTGGCGACGCGCACCGTAGACTTGGTGCGGGTGGCAGGAACAGGCCGGACCGGGCTGGCGACGCGCACCGTAGACTTGGTGCGGGTGGCAGGAACAGGCCGTGCTGGGCTGGCGACGTACACCGTAGGCTTAGTACGTGGAGCAGGAACAGGCCGGGCTGGGCTGGCGACGCACACCGTAGGCTTCGTACGTGGAGCAGGAACCGGCCGGGCTGGACTGGCGACGCACACCGTGGGTCTGGTACGTGGCGCAGGAACAGGTCGGGCTGGACTGGCGACGCACACCGTGGACTTGGTGCGGGGAGCAGGACTATGCCGGACCGGGCTGTGGAGACGGATAGGAGGCCTGGAGTGAACAGCGGCCACCACCCGTCCTGGCTGAATGCCTACCCTCACACACTCTGTGTGAGGCATCCGCACAGGACGTACAGGGCGGTGTACCCCTGGCCTGGTGGCCTCCTGGATTCGCCCCATCTTTGCCTCCGTCGTCCATGCCGTGTGCTTGATGCGTGGAGTCGGAACAGGTCGGGCTGGGCTGGCCACGCACACCGTAGGCTTTCTACGTGGAACAGGAACCGGCCGGGCTGGACTGGCGACGCACACCGTGGGCTTGATGCGTGGAGTAGGAACAGGCCGGTCCGTACTGGGAACACACACCACTGGCCTTAACCGGGGATCAGGAACGGGCCGGTCCGGACTGGTAACACACCTCAGTCTCTCACGCCGTGCCTCAACTGCTTCCCTCCCTCTATTCGCCAATGGCTCCCGTAATCCGGTAGCCTTCTCTCCACATCTCCCTGTGGCAGCCTCCTGCTGCCCAGCCGCCCAAGCCATGTGCCCCCCCCCAAAAACTTTTTGGGGTTGCCTCACGTCCTTCCAACGATGACCCTGCTGACGCCGTTGCTCCTCTCTCGCCAGGGCCTTGATCTTCCCCCAAGGTCCCTTGCCCCCGAGCATGTCCTCCCAGGACCACGATTTGCCCACCTGGGCCATCGCCAGCCTCTCGATCTCCTTACCAGGCGCCTCCTCCCATGTCCAGTCTCTTTGCTCCCGGACACGCTGCTTGGTCCTTTGATGGTGGGTTTTTCTGTCACGACCGTCTTGAAAGGGAGCTGACCAATACGCAGCGCGTTGAGTGAACATGATGACTTTAATGAGTACAGCACGTAAATACAAAACAAAAGACGATAGTGAAGTCCAACAGTGACAATGACTGTACATGGAACAAAAACCCACAACCACAAGGTGAAAACACACAGTATAAATATGGCTCCCAATCAGAGATAACGAGCCGACAGCTGACACTCGTTACCTCCGATTGGGAGTCACTGACCAAACACGGAAAACAAAACCAATACCAAACACAACAAATGAACACACCCTATACCCAACACAACCAAATGAATACACCCTGGCTCAAACAACACAGTCCCGGAGCCAGAGCGTGACAATCATGTCCTTTGCTGGCATCTATTCATAGTGTTCTATCGCTGTAAAGCATATGAACTCTCATAGAGCTTTATGGTAATCTCCTCAAACATTATCTCTCAAATTATTTCCATACAAGAAGGGAACAAAACAACTTTGTGTTGACTTTCCACTCATCTGATAAGGTGTCTAGAGTAAAAACTACACAAGACACTGATTTTTAACCACCATCCCACCCATATGAGTCTCATCAAATTATCCCACTATCAACACATTTCATCAGCTTCATTTAGAAGTTAGAAACCAACTGTTGAGTCAAGTTCCACCACTTGAATTCCCTAACATAGTGAAATACTGTACACACAACAGTGTGCATGCTAGCTAGTAGCTAGTTTCCTCCACTACACTGCTGTGCAAGCAGTCCTCTGAAAGCTGTAATCAGCAGGAGTAGGAGCAGGAGCTCCAGTCAGCCAGTCAGCAGCTTGAAGGCACGCACAGGTCCCCTGGCAGCAGGTGTAGCCAGTCTGGCTGTAAACAGAGATGGGTGGATGGTTAAGCACCGAATGCACCATGCCGAGCTATCCCAGAATGCCGTGCCTGGAGTCGGCACGTAACGACACAAAGGAGAGTGAGAGGAGAGAAGGACAGGGATGTTTAGAGAATGTTGCGCAAGTGTTTTTTTCAGTCATAGGAAAGTGTTTCCCATGGTAGTATACATAAATGTGTGTTCAGTAGTAAAGGAAAGAGGTGGAGCTTTTGTATCTGTATTCCCTTGTTACATTGTAACAAGAGTGGTGTTACATTCTAATAAGAGTGTTATAGCAGTTGTCATAGCAAGCCGTTGCTGTAGCGACAGCTAACATTGTTATGATGCATGAAACTCAATCCACAGAGGAATTTTTTTCTGCTCCGGTTCCATTGTCCCTGACACGACCTAGCAAAGCAACGCTTTGTTTTGTTGAACGATAATTGTATCATCCTCACTCATCTCACTGTCCCTATTTGGTTTGTTGTTGACAACTCATTTTGATGTTCTCAATGTCACGCCGGCTTTGTTCAAATACTTATTAAAAAGAAAGATTAACAGAGTGACAGATTTACATTTAAGTCATTTAGCAGACGCTCTTATCCAGAGCGACTTACAGTTAGTGAATACATATATATATATTTCTTTTTATACTGGCCCCCCGTGGGAATCGAACCCACAACCCTGGCGTTGCAAACGCCATGCTCTATCAACTGAGCTACATCCCTGCCGGCCATTCCCTCCCCTACCCTGGACGACGCTGGGCCAATTGTGCGCCTCCCATGAGTCTCCCGGTCACGGCCGGCTGCGACAGATAACGGGAACATGGAAGTGTTTCTTCTTTGTGTCATCTCTGCCACCACCAGTTTCTAAGGCGACTCCTCCACTGGCTCCACTGGTAGACAAAGCTGAACAAGCTGACCTAGAAGGTCACTGAGAGTTCATCCACATGTATAATTCATTTTATTTCTCCTGAATGTCTTCGGAAAGACATTCCTTCGGCATGTAAGGACATTTTAACAGTGGAGTACAACCATTCATAATAATAATAATAATAATATGCCATTTAGCAGACGCTTTTATCCAAAGCGACTTACAGTCGTGCGTGCATACATTTTTGTGTATGGGTGGTCCCGGGGATCGAACCCACTACCTTGGCGTTACAAGCGCCGTGCTCTACCAGCTGAGCTACAGAGGATAGGAGTACAGGTGTCCCTATAAGAGGGGGTGCCTCCCCTCAATCAGCCTCCCTTTTTCTTCAGCGACTGGATGACTAGACTGAAGAGCCAAGAAGAGACGAAGCACGAAGACTCAGGACGAAAACGCCGTTGATATTCCAGTCATCAACGTCGTCTAAATGAGCACACCGGGAGATTTTCCACCCCCAAAAGCTCTTTTCAGAGCTCAGTGCAGATGCACTTCCATGGCGGCCGGTGACCACCACGACTTATGTTTCGTGTGTTTGGGATCCCAGCATGCCAAGGAAGGCGTCTGCAGTCCCCCGAATTGCGCCTCCTGCGCCCTCCTTTCTTTAAAGGAGAGGAAGCAGCGTTGGGCGTTTTTCAGGGAGGACATCCCTCTTGAGGATGTGTTGTCGATACTAGCCTCTGCTTCAGAGGCGTCGTCCGACGGCGCAGACTCGGGGGAAGATGGGGATTTTGAGGAAGGGTCTGGCATTCCAATGGAACAGTCGGACCCCGTCCCTCATACTTTCAAGCCCCCCTTTCCTTTGGAGAGCGAGAGGGCTTGTAGTCCCTATAGCGAAGGGGATACGAGCTCTGAGAGATCAGAAGCTCTCTCTTTCGCTGCAGCCTCTCTGAGAGCAGATTTTCCGGGTCTCATTGAGAGAGCTGCTCAACGGCTGGCAATAGAGCTGCCCCCTCTTCCCTCCGCACCGGAGGTTGATATGATGGAGGGCGGTCCTTATTCCAGGCCAAGGAAGGCGGCAGAGCCAGTGGCTCCTGCCATTCCTTCTTTGGCTAGGTACGTTGGAGGCTCGTGGGAGGCACCTTTAGCGGCGCATTCGCCTGTAAAAGTGTATCTCCCATTCACGAGAGTGGAAGGAAGGCTTCAGGGTCAGGGAATCCCCAGGTTAGAGAGCGCCATGGCGGCGTATCTCGTACCGGGTTCAAGCCCTTGGCCCTCTTCCAAGAAGGCCACGTTGCCATCCCAGAAGGACCGACTCACAGTGTCGCTGTTAGAGAAGTCTTTTGGGTTGGGAGCCCAAGCTGTAGCAGCAGCTAACAACATTGCCCTCTTGGCGGCCTCTCTGTCCCGTTTAACCACGGGTAAGACAGAGATGGCACCGGAGGAGGTGGAGGAGGCGTCCAGAATTTCTGGCGCCATACTCCACCTTACACAGGTGTCCGCAGTCTGCGCGGGGAGATCCATGGCCACTTCGGTGGTCGGGGAACGACACCTCTGGTTGTCTTTGACTTCCATGAAAGAGGCAGACAGGACGTCTCTCTTGAACGCCCCCCTCTCTGACGACGGCCTCTTTGGGGTCGCAGTCAAAGAGGCGACGGAGCGTTTTTCGAAGTTGGAGGAGGAGAAGAGGATGGAGGACGCATCGATGGTGTCGAACGCGCCCACTGTTCCCCCCCACCCTTCGGTTGAAGGGACGGGTGCTGATGTAAATGCTTTTGTTGATGTGTTTAATAAAGAGTTGGCTCCACCTGACTTTGTCAAAAAAGAGCCTCTTTTCCATAATACGTCCGAGAGCGTTCAAATCTCACCCTCTCTTCCTTACCACTCTAAGAGCCGTTCAGCCCACCTAGGGTGCGTTGCTGAACAGGCACTAAGAGTAGGTATCCAGAAGACCTCAATCAGGTCGTCACATTGTGGCTGTGGGCTCACGAGCACCTTCGCTCATTGAGAGCAGCACACATTCCGGGCTACTTGAACGTAGGAGCAGACCTCATGTCAAGAGGGGGTCCTCGAGACGACGAGTGGTGTCTGCATCCAGACATTGTTCTCCAGATTTGGGAACAATTCGGGAGAGCCGAGGTGGACCTATTCACGTCACGCATGAACGCGCAATGTCCTCTGTGGTTCTCTCTGAGGGAACAGGACAAACCGCCACTGGGAAGGGACGCCTTTGCGCACCAACCGTGGCCGAGAGTTCTCCTGTATGCATTCCCTCCGCTGTCCTGCATTCTCCCACTGCTAGCCAGGGTGAGGTCAGGGGGGCTGTCAGTGATACTGATAGCGCCCGATCGCCCGGGGGCTCTGTGGTTTGCGGAGATGAGTCAGATGTTGATTGCGCCACCTTGGCCAATTCCACATCGACGGGACGCGTTGTCTCAGGCGGCTGGCACGATAGGGAAATTGCCCATAATCGGCCAACCACTGAAGGCCTGGCTGCTGAGAGGGACAGGCTAGAGCGCCGTGGGTTATCTGATGCAGTGATCAGGACCATACAGGGTTCACGTGCCAGTTCCACTTCTAAGATGTATGCCAGTAGATGGAATGTGTTTTCACGCAAGGTGTGGACCCCATGAGCTGTCAGGTGGAGAGTATTCTCTCTTTTCTGCAGCTCATGTTTGATAAGCAAAAATCGCCTGCCACGATTAGAGTGTTTGCAGCAGCGATTTCAGCTTGTCATGAGGGTTTTGGCAGAGACAATGTCTTTAGTCACCCTCTAGTGAAACACTTCCTATTAGGAACGCGGCGACTTAGGCCAACACCTAGAGTCACGCTTCCTCAGTGGGATTTGGCTTTGGTACTCGAAGCGCTATGTAAGTCGCCGTTCGAGCCATTGAATGAAATACCCCTCAAGATGCTGTCTATCAAGACAGCACTGTTGCTCGCTTTGACTACAGCTAAGCGGGTCAGTGATTTGTGTGCTCTTTCGACGAGACCTGACTGCCTGGCCATCAATGGTGACCTGAGCAGAGCAGTGTTACGTCCTAACCCGGCATTTGTGCCGAAGGTTATTAAGAGTTCATATATGTCACAGACCGTGGAGCTGTGGGCTTTTTCTCCTCCTCCTCATAGAGAGAGGAGTGAGGAGAAGCTCCATCGCCTGTGCCCGGTACGCGCTTTGGCGTGTTACGTCGAGCGCACAGCAGCGATTAGGTCATCTCCTCAGTTGTTTGTGTGTCACGGTGCGGCTGCACTAGGTAGACCACTTTCAAAACAGAGGCTGTCTCACTGGCTTTGTGAAGGCATTGAGACAGCTTATGAGGTAGCAGGGCGGCAATTGCCTCAGGGTATCAGAGCTCACTCCACTCGTGGAGTAGCGGCTTCTACTGCCCTTTTTAGAGGAACAGGAGTAGAGGATATCTGTAGAGCAGCATCCTGGTCGACGCCGTCTCCATTTATCCGTTTCTATCTCTTAGATATGTCTTCTAATTCTCTGGCTCGATCTGTACTCAGCGTGGCTGAAGGGAGATCTTGAGCAAGAAAGAGAGAAGAAGCAGGACTGTGGACTCAGGTTTCCATCAGGTCCGCTTTGGTTAGGAAGACGTTTTTTTTTTTTTTATATATATATTCCCCTTTATTACTTTTCAACCCCACCATCCTTTCCCTACTTGGAGTAAATTAGTGAACAACAACGCCCAGGCCTCTACTTCCGGTCTATACTTACTATCTACACCTTATGGACAGAGTTAATTTTACAATAATTCTATATATATATATATATATATATATATATATATATATATATATATATATATATATATATATATATATATATATATATTTATTAATTTTTTTGCTCCTGAACTACTTCTACTCTCAACCTCTCCGATCATTTTCATGATGTCCATCCGGTTTGCTTCTAAATGCCATATCTTTCTAACTGTGCTCTTTCCCAAAAGCTCCCAACATACAACCTATATACTTATTATGGACACAGTATGCTTACATTATTAGCTATCTTTGTTATTATTTGTTGTTATTTGTTATTAGTCCCATCCTTCAACTCTATTCAATACCTCCCATCTATCTCTTAACACCATCCATATAGGATTTCTATTTGCCATATATATTTCAACCGTACTGTGATGTTTTACAAAAGTTCTGAACCTTTCTATTCTCATTGCTTCTACAGATTGTGAATTAAAAATAAACATTTTTGCTAAAAGTATTATTATATTATTGATTGATTGACTATGACTTTTCAGATCACCCAGTAATGCTATCTGCAAGGTTAGTTCCAGGTAAATATTGCAATCCTTTAGCCATTCCTGGACCTGTGTCCAAAAACAAGCTACAAATGGACAGAACCAAAACAAATGATCTAATGATTCTATCTCTTCACAGCAAAATCTGCAGAGCTGGGAAGATTGTATCCCCCATATAAATAACATTCTATTGGTAGCAAAAATTTTATATAATAATTTAAATTGAAAGATTCTTTTTTTTGAATCCGGTGTCATTTTGCGTGTCAGTTCATAAACACTATGCCATGGGATCGGTACGTCAAAGATCTCTTCCCAACTATTTTGCAATCTATATGGGACGGCTGTCAATCCTTTGGTCCTTAAGTGAAACTGATATACTTTTTTATTTATCACAGTTTTCCTTAACCAATTATGTTCTTTAATGCAAGGCCGACAGACAAGTTCCTTACTTTCTCCCCCTTCAACTTTCCTCTTCCACTTTTGCGGTAAGGCTGCAATTATTTGGTTGTAATTTTGGGTAGAGCAGACATTTCCATATGTTTTTGTTAGCTGCATGTGCGACATAACTCCACCAGTCCTACCGATGATATCATTTACGAAGATTATACCTTTTTTAAACATTCTGTCAAAAAATTAAGGTTTTTTGTCAATTAGTATATTTGAATTTAACCACAATATTTGTTGCATTATTTGTTCTGTCGTTTCTGGAGGATTAAATAGAAATTGCAACCAACTTTCTATGGCTTGTTTTAGAAATAGTGACATTTGGGAGATTATTTCCTTTTCAAATAACTGAAAGTGAGAGGTTGTAATCTGAATAAAGGGAAAAAGGCCTTTCTTGAACAGTGGGTGAGACAATCTTACTAATTTGCTTGAGAACCAGTTCGGATTTAAGTATAACTTTTGGATGACTGAAGATTTTAGTGATAGGTCTAATGCTTTAATATTTAATAATTTATGTCCTCCGAATTCATATTCATTATATAAATATGCTCTTTTAATTTTGTCTGGCTTGCCGTTCCAAATAAAATTGAATATTTTTTTCTCATATAATTTAAAAAACTGTTTGCTAGGCGTAGGCAAGACCATAAGCAAATAGGTAAACTGGGATAATACTAAAGAGTTAATCAGGGTGATTTTTCCACAAATTGACAGGTATTTTCCTTTCCATGGTAGTAAGATCTTATCTATTTTTGCTAACTTTCTATTAAAATTTATTGAAGTGAGATCATTTATTTCCTTTGGGATATGTATTCCGAGTATATCCACATCACCATCAGACCATTTTATTGGTAAACTACATGGTAATGTAAAAATTGTATTTTTTAGTGATCCAATACGTAATATAGTACATTTGTCATAATTTGGTTTTAATCCAGAGAGGTTAGAAAATGTATCTAGATCCTCTATGAGGCTGTGGAGGGATTCTAGTTGTGGATCTAAAAGAAAACATGAATCATCTGCATACAATGACACCTTTGTTTTTAAGCCCTGTATTTCTAATCCTCTGATATTATTATTGGATCTGATTTTAATAGCTAACATCTCGATGGCCACAATAAATAGATATGCCGATAGTGGACAACCTTGTTTCACTCCTCTTGACAGTTTAAAACTTTCTGAGAAATAGCCATTATTTACTATTTTACACCTAGGGTTACTATACATGATTTTGACCCATTTTATAAGAGATTCTCCAAAATTGAAATGCTCCAGGCATTTATATATAAATTCCAGTCGAACTTTATCAAATGCCTTTTCGAAGTCTGCTATGAATA
Source organism: Coregonus lavaretus (assembly GCF_964263955.1). Classification (NCBI taxonomy): domain Eukaryota; kingdom Metazoa; phylum Chordata; class Actinopteri; order Salmoniformes; family Salmonidae; genus Coregonus; species Coregonus lavaretus. Next base: position 924,450 of record NC_139993.1, on the reverse strand, counting down.
GCAGGCCTGGTTTCCCATATTTTCCATAGTGTTCTATTGTTTCCAATACTTGCCTTATATTATCTCCAATGTATCTTCCATGTAAAAAACCTGTCTGATTAGAATGAATAATATCCGACAATACCTTTTTAATTCTATGCGCTATACATTTTGCTAGGATTTTTGCATCACAACACTGAAGTGTAAGGGGCCTCCAATTTTGTAAATGGACTGGATCTTTATATTTTCCACTTGTATCCTGTTTCAGTAATAATGAGATCAGACCTTCTTCTTGAGTGTCAGATAATCTACCATTTACATAGGAGTGGTTAAAACATGCTAATAACGGTCCTCTTAGTATATCAAAAAAGGTTTGGCATACCTCGATTGGTATGCCATCCAACCCTGGAGTTTTCCCGGACTTAAAGTCTTTAATTGCATCCAGAAGTTCCTCCTCTGTAATTTCACCTTCACATGAGTCTTTCTGTGTGGCTGTTAATTTGACATTATCAATAGAAAAAAATCTCTACAATTAGCTTCAGTTAGAGGAGATGGAGGCGACTGAAAAGAAAACATATGCTTAAAATACTTTGTTTCTTCCTTCAAAATATCATTAGGTGAATTATGGGTGACTCCGTCAATTGTAACCAGTTTCATTAAGTTCTTTTTGGTAGCATTCCTATGTTGAAGATTAAAAAATAATTTTGTGCATTTTTCCCCATATTCCATCCAGTTTGCTTTATTTTTATAATATATTACACTAGATCTTTCTTGAATAAGTTTTTCCATTTCTTTTTGTTTTTCCTCTAATTTATTCTGAGCCTCTATGTTACAGTTTTTATTGCCATCTATCTGTTCTGTTAGACTTTCTATTTCCTTTCTTAGTATAAACTCTTTTGACCTAAATTGCTTTTGTTTTCGAGATGAGTACTGAATTGCATGGCCTCTAAAGGCACATTTAAAGGTGTCCCATACAATAAGGGGATTCGCTGTACCTATGTTATGTTGGAAAAAGTCAGTTATAAATTCCTTTGTTCTAATTATAAATAAATTATCATCTAATAGGCTTTGATTAAATTTCCAATATCCTCGCCCACGTGGAAATTCAGTCAGAGTAATGTATATGCCTATTATATGATGGTCCGACCGCATTCTGTCCCCTATCAACACTTTTTTTACTTTTGGTGCCAACGAGAATGAGATAAGAAAGAAGTCAAGACGACTAGCTTGATTCAGTCTCCGCCATGTATATCTCACTAGATCAGCATATTTAAGCCTCCATATATCTACTAGTTCTAATGTATCCATGACATTCACAATTTCCTTAAGAGCATGTGGGTGATTGTTTATGGTGTGATTTCCTTTTCGGTCCATTGAGCTATTTAAAACAGTATTATAATCCCCCACCATAATAATATTGTCTTGAGTTGCTTGCAGGCTTGATAATTTATTATATATATTGTCAAAGAATTGTGGATCATCATTATTTGGTCCGTAAAGGTTAATGAGCCATATCTGTTTATGGTCCAATACCATATTTAAAATAATCCATCTACCTTGCGTATCTATTTGGACAATTTGCACATTCGGATCGAAATTACTATTAATTAATATCATCACCCCTTTTGAATTTCTTTGCCCATGGGAGAAGTATATTTCCCCCCCCCCATTCTTTTTTCCACGCTACTTCATCTCGAATTGTTGAATGAGTTTCCTGTATACAATAGATATTATATTCCTTCTCTTTGAGCCATGTACATATTGTTCTTCTTTTGTTATTATCAGCTAAGCCATTACAATTATAACTGGCTATACTTATTTCACCATACACCATAATGAGATACAAGTTTCAAGTCTATTTATCATTATATATGTTTGTAAATTTACCAATAAAAAATAGCGTAATGATTGAGTGTCCATATAGCTGTACCGTGATATTTGCATTGCTACGGAGTAACCCTTCAATTGTTCTCCACTAATTCCCCCGCTAAAGCCCCTCCCCATCCCAAGTTGAGCCGTCATCCCAGTGATCAGCATCCCACCCACGTCCCTCCGTATCCCTAAGGCCCCGAGAGGCCAGGACCCATCCATCGAAAACAGCACACAGTGCCACCCACAAAACAGAAGCAGGTTAACCGCCAAAAGCATTTCCAATGCTTTCACCTCTATATATATATATCTATATAACTATTATTTTTTTTTAAATTATGCATATCCTATTTTCCATCATTATTAATTAATATGCGTAATAATGTCGGCAGTTCACGCATAGGATCCGCCAAAACAACAACCTCCCGCCAAAAAATCCATGTTCTAATTATTTGTATATAAAGATGTATTATTCTGCTTGTTATATCGTTTTATCCATTTATAAAATACTATACTTACTATAAATGTTATTTAATATTACAATCCCTATCATTGCTAGTATCAGGTGCTCCAATATTTGACTCCTCTATTACAACTTTTAGAATAGCCATGGAGTAGTCTTTGTGTCTCTGAACATTTGGTTGTCAATATATAATTTATCCACCACTAGTGCAACACGTTTCCCTTTTAATCTGTTTTCCTTGAAGATTGGATACAGAACTTTGCGCCTTTCTACAATCTCCTTCGGGAACTGATCATTCATGCCTATTTTCGTGCCAGCAAGTCTTTTTCCCAGGCTTTTCACCATAGCTTTGTCCTTAAAAAAAGCAAATTTGGCAACGATTGGGCGCTCATATTTCTGTCCTCTTTTTCCGAAACGATGTACACGTTCGAGTTGGATTTTATCGACAGCCTCGAGTGGGATTTGTAGCGCTGTATGCAGGAAGTCCTTCATAATATTCTCTGTTATTTCTCCCTCCTTTTCCTGAATACCCGTAAGTACTAGATTTTCCCTCATCGATCTAGTTTGGATGTCTAGTAAGGCTTCTCTCAGAAGATTGTTCTCCTTTTTTAATTCCCTAACGTCCGTTTCCATTTTAGAGACTGTCACTTTTATTTCTTTGGTTTCTTTCTCCATTACCAAAGCTTTTTCGTCACTCATTTGAAGACTCGCTTTCAACTCTTTTACGTCTTTACTGACCAATTCTAATATGCCCAATTTGTCATTTATCGACTTCAACAGGTCGCTTTCCACCCTTACCATACCCAGTGGTGAAAAGCATATATCATCTGTATCTGTCGATGAGTCGCGTTTCCTTTTGGGGATCGGCTCTCCACGCTTGTCTTCAGTCATGTTTGGGTGTTGCTTGTTGTAGTAATATTTGTCGATATATTTCTCTAGCCTTATGATCTTATTTCTGTTATTATCCAGATTGAATTATATTAACTGTGAATATATGAAATGCTAATATTTAGTCTAACTTACTGATTTTGAATATTATGTTTTTATCTTGAGGTGTTTTGTGCCGATTTCTATTCAATACGCCATCTTGTCTAAGACGTGTTTTTGACAGATGTGTTTTCTAACTCTTTGGCTCGGTCTGTACTCAGCATAGCTGAAGGGAGATCTGGAGCTAGGAAGAGAGGGAAAAGCAGGACTATGGACTGGGTTTCCATCAGGTCCGCTTTGGATAAGAAAACATATTTTGTGACATGAATCCTGACTGACAGGATCAGTACAGTAGAGGCATGCGTTGATTAACAGAATATGAGGTCATCTATCTGCTTGTTCAGTTAGTATGACTCATGTTTTTGTTCCTGCCCACTAATCTCTGGGATTCCATTGAGTGAGTGAGGCGGTCTACCGCGTTCATAATGTAGAGTGACACTTGATGTCATTCCATTAGTGGTCGGTAGTGTTTTCACAGGATATTGAGGCACATCTATCTGCTAGTACAGATTAGTATGGCTTCTATTCTGGTGATCTGCCCACTAGTCATTGGCATTGCCATTGGACTAGGTGGGGCGGGTTTTTTAACCGATGACGCGGTATATTGTGACGCCCGTAGGGGTTTTTAGTTGCAGTACTGCGGGACTCGGTTGCAGCCATTGCTAGGCTTGACTTTCTCGTTTCGATGGGAAGTGTTAGGCTCGGCAGGGAGTACATTTTGGAGCGCTACGCTCCGCCTTAAACCATTAGGAGCAGAGCTCCCCTATGGGGCGGAGCTCCACGATATAGAACGATTAGTTACCGGAGTGTAACTCCAGTTCTATGAGTGAAGCGGAGCCCCATAGGACTTAAGGCCCTGCCGACCCTCTCTAGTCTCGCTGAAGAAAAATATATCGGGAGGCTGATTGAGGGGAGGCACCCCCTCTTATAGGGACACCTGTACTCCTATTGGCTGTAGGTGTGTGCATAATTTTGTCTCAGGCTGCTGCTGCCTTAGGGCAGAGGGTAAACCATTAGGAGCAGAGCTCCCCTATGGGGCTCCGCTCCACTCATAGAACTGGAGTTACACTCCGGTAACTAATCGTTCTTCAGACATCTTTCAAAGGGAAGACCTATTTAGAAAATATATTATCTGTACTGCTGCAGGTTTGTAGGGAAAGTAATTGGGTTTTGTTACATTTGGAAATGCCTTGGAAACTCCAGGGCTCCCGAGTGGCGCAGCGGTCTAAGGCACTGCATCTCAGTGCTTGAGGCGTCACTACAGACCCCCTGGTTCAATTCCAGGCTGTATCGCAACCGGCCGTGATTGGGAGTCCCATAGGGCGGCGCACAATTGGCCCAGCGTCGTCCGGGTTTGGCCGGTGTAGGCCGTCATTGTAAATAAGAATTGTTCTTAACTGACTTGCCTAGTTAAATAAAGGTTAAATAAATAAAATAAAAATATAAATAAAATAAAAACGCGTGGGAGAAAGATGCCATAGGGGAAATTTCCTGAATCTCCTCATTGCCCCCCAGCAAAATGTGCCTATATGTATGCAATTGTTTATATGTGTATTTCACACTATGTTGAGGAAAAAATCAGAGTATAATGCTTGTATGGATGTCATCATCACCAATCAACAGCATTACAGTTAAAAACGACTTTGACTACCACCACCGATTTCTGAATGCTAGCTATGCTACCAGCTTATTCGAACTGGAGTTAGCATTTAGCAGTCACCTCTTAAAACCTGAAAAGGGACAACTTCTAAATGTTATGCAACGAAAACAGCAAAATATATGCAAATCACACTTTAGTAACCACTTTGTGGGCCTGTTACAATACATCAATCATGATGGATTTGACAACTATCCACTGTTAGATCAGATTTGCTGAATGTGTGCCAATCCCCACGGTCTGCGTTCCATTGACTTCTTTACTGCATTTATTATTATTCTAAAGGCAGACCATTGTCATAATCTTAATTGCACAAATCCTACGGTTCTGTTTCATCTTTATTTCAATATTTCTACTGTAAAGAAACAGTCATTTTGAAATTGTTTCAAATAAATGTATTTTTCTACATCAAAGCATTTCTCTGTGTAATGGAAATATTCAAACTCTGAGAAGGGTAATAGGAGGTGATCTGCACTGCATATTAAACTGACATTCTTATTGCTATATCCCACGCGTTACTGTGTGTGTTAGTGTGTGTGCATGTGTGTTTCGATCCTCTCTCCATCTCTCTCTCTCTCTCTCTTTCTTTCTCTCTCTCTCTCTCTCTCTCACGCACTTGCTGTCTCGACCTCTGAATGCTTGACTATGAAAAGCCAACTGACATTCACTCCTAAGGTGCTGACAGGTTGCACCCTCTATAACCACTGTGAATATTATTTGACCCTGCTGGTCATCTATGAATGTTTGAACATCTTGAAGAACAATCTATCCTTTATGTCCATTTACTCTTATAATCTCCAACTGGCACAGCCAGAATAGGAGCCACCCCTAAGAGCCTGGTTGCTCTCTAGGTTCCTTCCTAGGTTCCTGCCTTTCTAGGAAGTTTTTCCTAGCCACTGTGCTTCCACATCTGTATTGTTTGCTCTTTGGGGTTTTAGGCTGGCTATCTGTATAAGCACATTGTGACAACTGCTGATGTAAAAAGGGCTTCATAAAATAAATGTTATTGATTGATTGATGCATGTTTACCTGATGGGTAACACTTTACCTTAAGTGTACATGAATTAATATGTAACTAATAGTAATAAATGCATTTATAACATAGCAGTTACATGTAATTACTATGTAAATACTATGTATTTACACTGTAATAAGGGTTTAGCGATATAGCTAATTACACAAGTGGAGCAAGGACATGTCATTACAAATCAGCTTGTCAGAGGTTATTCCACATGTGTAATTACTCATGATTTATGTATATGTAACAATGCACACCCTATCATTAACTACAGCTTCAGTTATCTTATTTCCATATCATTTGGCTTAAAGGATGTACTGAATTAAATGCAAGAGCAATGTATTTACAACGGATATGTATGTAACTATAATGTACCTACCCAGTAAAGTGAAACACATAATGGTATAACCTTTGTAAATACTATGTACCTGCTTTTGAAAAGGGATTTAATGGTGAATTTCTCTGGCTTCAAAGGTGTAATGTTGTTCAAAATAATATGATGTATAATGTTAATGTAGGTACTCATTAGCAAGCAGCTTCAAGTAAAGTGAAACACAGTAGGGTAAACCTTTTTATTACAATCATTGGGAAAATACACTTCAATGTAGAATAACTGTGTAATTACAATGTACTTTCAATATTATTAAATATTTTGCAGGGTATATAACAATTTCAGTTATTACAATGTCGTTATAAAGAAAAGTATTATAAATACAATGTTTCTACGCAGGAACAAGCAACTTAATGTAAAGTGAAATGCATTTTATTTACTAATAATAATATAATAATAATATGCCATTTAGCAGATGCTTTTATCCAAAGCGACTTACAGTCATGTGCGCATACATTTTTATGTATGGGTGGTCCCGGGGATCGAACCCACTACCCTGGCGTTACAAGCGCCATGCTCTACCAATTGAGCTACAGAGGACCACAATATAATTAATATGTAGTTACTATGTCACGTGTTTTTGATTGTAGTAAGTGAAGTTTGGTAATATACTTTCTTCAGGGTTGGTACATAGCCTGTTGATCGGTGTTGATGTTTGGAAGCAATGGAATCCAGAGTTTCCCGTTTCATGTGATAAACAATTTTACGTGGAGTGACCCAAAAGACACTGATAGCAACAAAACATGCTTATAACCCTGTAAAATAATGAAACACATCCTTTTGCTGTAGGATTGTAGTTCCAAAGACATCGTATTGGTTGATATAAATGAAAAGTTGAGATTCTCTTGTTTTCAGCAAAATGAAGCTTGCAGGGATTGCGTGCATTTAAAGGGCCGGTATTGACCGCTATTTAAATTGTCGTGGCAAAGTACCCGGCACCGGGTACTCCCGGCTCCATTTCCTTTAGAGGGTGCATGCTCCCTTTCTGCATCCTTTGACTCTCTATGTCCCCTATCCTCCCGGCCGGCTCGGTCCTCCCCTCCAGCTCCGTGGCTTGATGACTCATTGCGAGCTCACAGAACAGAGCGGAAATGGAGGAAAACTAGACTCCCTGCGGACCTGGCATCTTTTCACTCCCTCCTCTCTACATTTTCTTCATCCGTTTCTGCTGCTTTGACTTCTTTCTCCCCTCTCTCTCCAGATAAAATTTTGTGACTTGTGACTGCCGGCCGCCCAACAACCTGCCCGCTTGACCCTATCCCCTCCTCTCTTCTCCAGACCATCTCCGGTTACCTTCTCCCTTACCTCACCTCGCTCATCAACTCATCCTTGACCGCTGGCTATGTCCCTTCCGTCTTCAAGAGAGCGAGAGTTGCACCCCTTCTCAAAAACCAACACTCGATCCTGATGTTAACAACTACAGACCAGTATCCCTTCTTTCTTTTCTCTCCAAAACTCTTGAGCATGCCGTCTTTAGCCAACTCTCTTGCTATCTTTCTCAGAATGACCTTCTTGATACAAACCAGTCAGGTTTCAAGACTGTTCATTCAACTGAGACTGCTCTTCTCTGAATCACGGAGGCTCTCCACACTGCTAAAGCTAACTATCTCTCCTCTGCTCTTGTCCTTCTAGACCTGTCTGCTGCCTTTGATACTGTGAACCATCAGATCCTCCTCTCCACCCTCTCCGAGCTGGGCATCTCCGGCGCGGCTCACTCTTGGATTGCGTCCTACCTGACCGGTCGCTCCTACCAAGTGGCGTGGCGAGAAGCTGTCTCCGCACCACGTGCTCTCACCACTGGTGTCCCCCAGGGCTCAGTTCTAGGCCCTCTCCTATTCTCGCTATACACCAAGTCACTTGGCTCTGTCATATCCTCACATGGCCTCTCCTATCATTGCTACGCAGACGACACACAACTAATCTTCTCCTTTCCCCCTTCTGATAACCAGGTGGCGAATCGCATCTCTGCATGTCTGGCAGACATATCAGTGTGGATGACGGATCACTACCGCAAGCTGAACCTTGGCAAGACGGAGCTGCTCTTCCCGTTCCATGATCTCGCTATCATGGTTGTCCTCCTCCCAGAGTGCGAAGAGCCTTGGCGTGACCCTGGACAACACCCTGTCGTTCTCCACTAACATCAAGGCGGTGAACCGATCCTGTAGGTTCATGCTCTACAACATTCGGAGAGTACGACGCTGCCTTACACAGGAAGTGGCACAGGTCCTAATCAAGGCACTTGTCATCTCCCGTCTGGATTACTGCAACTCGCTGTTGGCTGGGCTCCCTGCCTGTGCCATTAAACCCCTACAACTCATCCAGAATGCCGCAGCCCGTCTGGTGTTCAACCTTCCCCAGGATCTCTAGTGGCACAGTTAGCACTGCGATGCAGTGCCTTAGACCACTGCGCCACCCGAAACATGATCCTAGGAAATGAACTTGACCCAATTTGGAAACCCTTCCTCCTCTTGAACCTCCTCAGGGCTTTGTTGCAGACCTTCAATAATGAGAGGTAAGACACATTTTAGTGATACGAGAAGACTTGAGTGTCCTAGGGAAGCATGACCATCAACTTCTATAGGAGGGGCACCGAAATCAAATCTCACTTAGGGTCCCAAATCGTCTTAAGCTGACACTGCTTCTGTATCATGAAGTTGTCACAAAATAACTGAGTTTGAGTTTGTCTGTTGTTGCTGTTTGTATTGTAATGCACTGTAAACATTTTTATATTCGATAAAACATTCAGCCTATATTCACGCAGCAAAACAGGCTTTTTAAAATTCAAACAAATTGAGTATTCAAAGTAATAACTGACAGATTGATTATCAAAATAGTTGTTGGTTGCAGCTCTAACAACAGTACTCAAAACACATTTGTAACAGCTTTTATTAAATTTGCCTGAATAGTGTAGGCTCACAAGAATAATAAATTAGGGCAGCAGCAGTGGTGCATTCCTCCCCAGTTTCGCCATACGGTCCTTGAGCTCCGTGCAATGCCATCCTCTATAATATCAACAAATCAGATCAATAGTATATGACAATAGTAACCCAAATCTTTTTTTCATAAATTAAACCCCACGATAGGCCCCAGACTCATCCCATTGAGACCCAGCTTTTGGTAACACAACCTTAACTTGACCTTAAACCACATTCTCTTCAGCCTGGAGAGACGTGCTCGCCATACCTTGCTCCACTTCTGTACTAACCTATGCCACGGAACACTAACTAACATGTAATTACTTAGCAGAGAGCCCCACATTCACCAGTACCTTGTGTATGGTTGTTACGCTTAATTTTATTGAGGGCTGAAAGAGCATGGACTTTCCATGGGTGACAGCTATTAACAAACAAAGCAGTCAAAATGATGCATTTTCTGACCTCTACCACTAGACCAACTATTTAATCATCAATGAAGCATGCCATCCCAGTGTAAAAACAAAACAAAAAATGTGTTAGGGATTTTTGGAAGCCCTTTTGGGCAATGCAGACCCTGATTGTAAACCACTTTCTAAAAATGTCATTATCCAAAACTTTCTTAGTGTGTCAAATTCATTCAGAAAGACCCCAGTCTGCAACACCACTAAGCAAAAGGCACCACCAAGCAAGTGGCAACATGAAGACCAAGGAGCTCTCCAAACAGGTCAAGGACAAAGTTGTGGAGAAGTACAGATCAGGATTGGGTTATAAAATAAGATCTGAAACTTTGAACATCCCGCAGAGCACCATTAAATCCATTATAAAAAAATTGAAAGAATATGGCACCACAACAAACCTGCCAAGAGAGGGCCGCTCACCAAAACTCACGGACCAGGCAAGGAAGGCATTAATCAGAGGCAACAAAGAGACCAAAGTTAACCCTGAAGGAGCTGCAAAGCTCCACGACGGAGATTGGAGTATCTGTCCATAGGACCACTTTAAGCCGTACACTCCACAGAGCTGGGCTTTACGGAAGAGTGGCCAGAAAAAAGCCATTGCTTAAAGAAAAAAATAAGCAAACATGTTTGGTGTTCGCCAAAGTAATGTGGGAGACTCCCCAAACATATGGAAGAAGGTACTCTGGTCAGAGACAAAAATTGAGCTTTTTGGCCATCAAGGAAAACGCTATGTCTGGCGCAAACCCAACACCTCTCATCACCCCGAGAACACCATCCATGTTTTTCATCGGCAGGGACTGGGAAACTGGTCAGAATTGAAGGAATGATGGATGGCGCTAAATACAGGGAAATTCTTGAGGGAAACCTGTTTCAGTCTTCCAGAGATTTGAGACTGGGATGGAGGTTCACCTTCCGGCAGGACAATGACCCTAAGCATACTGCTAAAGCAACACTTGAGTGGTTTAAGGAGAAACATTTAAATGTCTTGGAATGACCTAGTCAAAGCCCAGATCTCAATCCAATTGAGAATCTGTGGTATGACTTAAAGATTGCTGTGCACCAGCGGAACCCATCCAAGTTGAAGAAGCTGGAGCAGTTTTGCCTTGAAGAAAGGGAAAAAATCCCAGTGGCTAAATGTGCCAAGCTTATGGAGACATACCCTAAGAGACTTGCAGCTGTAATTGCTGCAAAAGTTGGCTCTACAAAGTATTGACTTTGGGGGGGTGAATAGTTATGCACGCTCAATTTTTCATTTTTTTGGTCTTATTTCTTGTTTGTTTCACAATAACAAATATTTTGCATCTTCCAAAGTGGTAGGCATGTTGTGTAAATCAAATGATACAAACCCCCAAAAAATCCATTTTAATTCCAGGTTGTAAAATAAAATAGGAAAAATGCAAAGTGGAGTGAATACTTTCGCAAGCCACTGTACCAGCTTAAGATGAAAGTTGGATTCACTCTTCATTTACACATTCATATATTTCTTACAGTACAGTAATCCTCATTTCAAACCTTCCCAAAGTTCTCTAGGCCAGTCAATACCATTTGTAACATTAACTTACCCTATGTATGCATCTTTGCACGCATGCCGGATCATTTTCTGCTTGTGGCCACAGAGAGGACACCTCACAGATTTCTTGAGCAGTTCTTCCTTCTGGAGCTATTTGATAACCTTTTTTTTGTTTTTTTTTCTGCTGTTTTTTGCCGACAACATATCAGTTAGCACACGAGCCATATTCAATTCAAAATCCTTGGGTTTGGTACCGTACTGGATTTGGGCGCGCACTTTAAGAGTTACAATTTGTATCCAGCTAGAAATTGTAGAAATTGTCGTAAATTACCCATGTGCTGGAAATTGTAGTAACGTTACTCAGCAAAAAAAATGACGTTCACTTGTTCTCATGTTGTTGAATGACATCGAGGACAAAAGCGCAGTGACAGTCAAGGTTGACCAAGGACAATGAAGGTAAATGAATAGTAAGATATTAAAATAGTTAAAATGCAGAATTGAATTTGTCTTGATAATCGGTTGATTTCATGTGACATTTCAGTGCAAATGAGCCACCTTTTGTGGGACCATGTCATTCTCGGGTCTAAGTGACACAAGTGACACTAACGTCTAGCTAACGTTAGTTAAGGTCTAAGTGACACAACTGTAATTTAGCTAGTTTACACAAGGAGTAGCTAGCTAGTTGAATTTTGCTAATTATCTTCACTTGGTTTATTATCTAGCTACCAATGTAACAGACGCAAAAGGCATGTTAATCGTTGCCATAGCAGGATAAGCCAGTTTGCTGACAGCGGTTGTTAGCCTAACCAGGTTACATTGGTTATCCAACTGTCAGCTAACTTTTTGATGGTTAGATAACTATAGTAGGTAGCGAGCTAATTACATTATAATAGCATTAGCTAGGAGCCTGGCTATAGCTTGACCATGTTGGCCATTTGCCATGTTTAGCCTGGCTATAGCTTAGTCATGTGTAGCCGAATAGAAGCCCACTCAAATTGTCCAGATTTTATTTGATCATGTCCTTCATAAGCAAATGTAAAGTCACTAGCCTGTACAGTAGCCTAGTTAGCTAGCTAGCTAGCAACCTCTGTTAATAAGCTAATTAAGGTTAATGTTACTAGCTCGGCTAGTCTACTGTCAGTTTGGTGCTAGCTAAGGTTAGCTTAGCCAAACAATTTGCTGGTAGTTACTGTTAGCTAGACAAGCTGGCTGCTTTAGCTTGCTAGCTAGTTGTATGACATAACTATAGCCAGCTCATTTGTTACCAACATTGTAGTTACTTAAGAAGTGATATACCAATTTCCACATAAGTAATACCCTAATACTACAAAAATGATATACAATGTAGACGTACAGTAATAGCTCCTATGTGATAATATATATTTAATTACGTATCCATTCCTACAGTAGTACCTGATGTATTAATATAATTGGCCATAGAAGTATTATGCAGTGTTGCACTTGTAATAACCATAGCTAGAATGAATACCTGCAATTACATAAAAGTACATTTTAGTACTCGCTGGACCCTTAGTGATTCTGAAAACCATGTTTGTATGTCCCACACATTTATAATGGATTCCTTTTTGGAGTGCATGACACATTTTTCAACAGCACTTTGGTTTACACTGAAAATGTGTTCTTTGTTCATCCATACAATGTCACATAAAATACTTACAAACAATGCAAGAGGATGGCCTCATCAGCAGAGGATGATGCCATAACCGAAGTGTTAGACGTTGAGATCCCTAAGCAAGAGGTACAGGAACCAACTGTGGTTGCTGTAAATTATATTATAAACTGGGTGGTTCGAGCCCTGAATGCTGACTGGCTGACAGCCATGGTATATCAGACCGTTTACCACGGGTATGACAAAACATTTATTTTTACTGTTCTAATTACGTTGGTAACCAGTATATAATAGCAATAAGGCACCTCGGGGCTTTGTGGTATATTACCAATATACCATGGCTAAGGGCTGTGTCCAGGCACTCCGTATTGCGTTGAGCATAAGAACAGCCCTTAGCCGTGGTATATTGGCCATATACCACACCACCTCGGGCCTTATTGCTTAAATATACCTCCCATAGATGGTAAGAATTGCTTGATTCATCATTTTTGGTTCCAGTAGAAACAACAATACAATACAATAATTTTTGGGAGAAAGTTAAATATCTGACCCAACCAAAGCATCAAACTCTGTTGACTCTGATATTGTTTATGTGACAAGTAATATTGACACTACAAAGTGATAGCTAGTAGGTAGAACCTTTGCAAGTAAGCTTCAGTTCATATTTCAGTTCAAAAGTGCGGCAACAATGAAGTGATCAGAGAGGGTTTAGCAGATGTTATTACAGGTGTAGCGAAATGCTTGTGCTTCTAGCTCCGACAGTGCAGTAATATCTAACAAGTAATATCTAGCAATTTCACAACATAAGGAATGGAATTTAAGAATATATACATATATAGACTAGCAATGGCAGAGCGGCATGGACTAAGATACAGTAGAATATTATAGAATACAGTATATACATATGAGATGAGTAATGCAAGATATGTAAACATTATTAAAGTGACTAGTGTTCCATTTCTTAAAGTGGCCAGTGATTTCAATAGGCAGCAGCAGCCTCTAATGTGCAAGTGATGGCTATTTAACAGTCTGATGGCATTGAGATAGAAGCTGTTTTTCATTCTCTCTGTCCCAGCTTTGATGCACCTGTACTGACCTCGCTTTCTGGATGATAGCGGGGTGAACAGGCAGTGGCTCGGGTGGTTGATGTCCTTGATTATCTTTTTGGCCTTCCTGTGACATTGGGTGCTGTAGGTGTCTTGATACAGCCCGACAGGATGCTCTCAATTGTGCATCTGTAAAAGTTTGTGAGGGTTTTAGGTGCCAAGCCAAATTTCTTCAGCCTCCTGAGGTTGAAGAGGCTCTGTTGCGCCTTCTTCACCACACTGTTTGCGTGGGTGGACCATTTCAGTTTGTCAGTAATGTGTACGCCAAGGAACTTGAAGCTTTCCACCTTCTCCACTGCAGTCCCGTCGAAGTGAATAGTGGGGTGCACCCTCTGCTGTATCCTGAAGTCCACGATCATCTCCTTTGTTTTGTTGATGTTGAGTGAGAGGTTATTTTCCTGGCACCACACTCCCAGAGCCCTCACCTCCTCCCTGTAGGCTGTCTCGTCACTGTTGGTAATCAAGCCTACTACTGTTGTGTCGTCTGCAAACTTGATGATTGAGTTGGAGGCGTGATTGGCCACGCAGTCATGGGTGAACAGGGAGTACAGGAGGGGGCTGAGCACTCACACTTGTGGTGCACCAGTGTTGAGGATCAGCAAAGTGGACATGTTGTTTCCTACCTTCACCACCTGGGGGCAGCCTCTCAGGAAGTCCAGGACCCAGTTGCACAAGGCGGGGTTCAGACCCAGGGCCTCGAGCTTAATGATGAGCTTGGAGGGTACTATGGTGTTGAATGCTGATCTATAGTCAATGAACAGCATTCGTACATAGGTATTCCTCTTGTCCAGATGGGATAGGGCAGTGTGCAGTGTGATGGTGATTGCATTGTCAGTGGATCTATTGGGGCAGTAAGCAAATTGAAGTGGGTCTAGGGTGACAGGTAAGGTAGAGGTGATATAATCTAGTCTCTCAAAGCACTTCATGACGACAGAGGTGAGTGCTACGGGACGATAGTCATTTAGTTCAGTTACCTTTGCTTTCTTGGGTACAGGAACATCTGTTGGTCAGTGTGTTTGCATTGTTTAATGACATCTTTAAACAATTGTTCTGTAGAATATCTTATGACGTTGTCACGAATGCCCTTTGTTAGAATTTTATTGTCTGTATCAAGTCCCTTTGACCATACAACTGAAAAGATGAACATTTTGATGCTGAAGATGAAGATCAAGATGGAAGAAGAGCGGGACTTCCTCCGCAAAACTGTTAACCAGTTGTATGGTAAGATATTTTCAGTAGTCTGTTTCCATATCTGTCTTGGTTTTTGCCAACATAATTGCTGTCACGCCAACCCAATTTGTCATTAAAGAAGAGAAGGTGGCTTATATCACAGACAGTCACTGATAATGACTTTACTGTAGGACAAGGGGTCAGACTCTCTCCCTAGGACCAAGTCCTGCCAATTCTGTCGGTAAGTTTATTTGCATTATTTAATGGCATCTTTAAAGTTTTGTTAAGGGACAGAGAACTTTCACATGCAATAAGAGTGATAGTAATTAAGATGATGATAATGATGATATCTACAAGTTCGATTCGAGGGGTTTGTCTCTAAACCTTACTAGCTATTAAATCATTCCTCTGACCTTGTTTCCTCAGACAGGGTTTAAGAGGTCTTCTTAAGTGTCTTGGTTTTGTTCATGCCAAATTAGGCAAATATGACTCTGTGTATGAGACATGAACACAGCTAGTCATGAATGTGTCATTTCACATCACAAATGAGGCGGGCCCAGGTACGCAAACGCATTCATTCATGATCCAATTTTGGCAGAAATGTGCTGCCTGTGTAGACTACTGCCTGATTGGCTTGGCTGCATTCATGCAGAAAGGAAATTAGGTAATCTCATGGAGGTATTATAATAAGTGTGCTTGCTGAAAGCATACTTAATATTTTTATTCCTTTTCCGCCCACTTTCTGTGCTCGCTATCTACTTTTAAAAAAAACGTTTAAACTATTATCACTTAAACTGTATTCAGTCCAGGGTTACATGATATTTCCAGCTATTACTTTTCTTCTTGATACTTTTACTTTTTATGTTACAGACCTTTTATTATCCCAACAGCTCCCATAGCCTATTCAATTTCCTCAACATTCCAAACTGGCCATTGTTAAGTCTGCTGAGTTCTATATCTTGTAATTTCAAATTAAAACAGCTCCTGAGTACTTAAAGGTCTGCTTAACTCCCACTTTGATACCATCTTTCTTTCTTTCTTTAACTACCCTAAATACCCCAACTGCCCCAACTACTAATGAATGGAATTCAATGGGAGATATGCTTTTAAAATCGGCACATGCTCATTGTTTAAGCTAGAGACTCCATTTATCTTTCCAGAACCATTAACAGAATCGTTGAGGGATCGTTAAGTATAGGAATCAATTAAATCTTATCATTACCAAACCGTAGCGTGTGTGTGAGTGCCAGTGAGTGGGAAATGGAGTGATTCAATTCAGTGCTTTAGTAGCCCTATTGTTGAATTACCTTAACACAAATCATGTGAGAAAAATATTACTTATTTAACAGGTTGTGGCGGGTCGTCGGCGGGCTGCATGCACCGCACAGTCAGGTTCAGCAATCATTATCTTCATGTGTAAATGGAAAAGGTTTGCTCTGTAACATATGACTAACTCTCCCTTTATGTTTCAGGGGACCATGTTGACAAGATGTGAGTCAGACAACAGCTGAGATTTTTCAAGCTCAGACAGTTTGTCATCCACTGACAGTGAAAATGAGAAGAAGAAGAAGAAGAAGAAGAAGAAGAACAAGGGACAAAAAAAGGAAATGGCTAAATGCAGAGGTATGACACTGCACAAATTGTATATAATGTATTCATTGAAATCAACTAACATTAAACACTTTAAGTGTTTAAAGGCAAGCTAGCACAGTCAAGCTGTCATATGGCATGTATATTCATGTAACACTAATGAAAAAAAGTTTAAATTTAAAGTTCTCTCAATACTACCATAGAGTAGAAATTCAACAATATTTGCCCACACCAACGGAAAATCCCAAGGTCACGTCGGAAAGGCCCGATGATTGTAAGGGGAACAAAAGTGGCCAGCTCCCTGTCTCTCCCAGCAAAATTACTACGTTTTACAACTAAGGTCATACGTCTTTGAATTGCTGTCAGCTATTTCAACAAAAGCATATTATAGTCTGCATACATGTCAATACATACAGTACCTACTGTTTATGTCTACATATATTTCTGTTAATTTATTAAAATCTGTTTGAAGTGCAGCTAGCTCATTCCTGCACAGGCTAGCCGGCAAAGGGGCGTTAGATGCTAGCATGAGTTAACCATGTTTTGTTGCTTGGGTTACCCTCCCGTCAAAAAAGAGTGCATTATGGATAGAGTTCTGAAACAAGGCCCATATACATTAGAAAATATGAGGGACATTCTAAATTGACCTTTAAAACACTAAAATACAATTGTACTTTTGGGAAAATTCAACTGCTTAGGGGTTCTGTAAGTTACCTACGTTGTTACTTTTGTGGATATTTTAGCGTGGAACCTTGTCTTTAAGGGCAAGTTTTAGGCATAATGAACATGGGCAGTTGTCACTTTAAGGCTAAAACGCACCAAACGGACAGTTGGCTGACTACTCCTCACCCCGTATAGGATAGAGCAGACCAGAGTTAACCACCAAATCATTATATAAACACGGTGTTCACACAGCCCCAACGTTGGGTTATCACATCATTTGAACAGCTTGTTCTGCGCCTGCAGACGAGTGGAGCCAGCTGGCAATTTACTTAACTACCACAACTCGGTTTTCCAACACCTTCATTAAGGTTAATCTACACTCACTAATTTTGGGCACAAAAGCGCCCTGCCAAAAGCCATATGGCAAAATGATGTAGCTTAAAGTATAAAATAAACAAATTACCTGAGTAGTAAAAGTAACTACTTAGTATTAGTTACTAGATAGTAATTATGTTATTAACAACATTTTAGTTGTATTTGAATTGCAACTATGTAATTACATGGTAATATTGTTTAGAGCCATAGGTTATTACACAGGTGGAACAAGGTATGGGGGAGGGAGGACTCAGGGGGAGGTGTCCTTTAATAACATGTCACCAAACTGTAATTACATTGCAATTACTATTTACCTACATTGTTGTTACTAAGAACACTACTATGTAGTTACTATATAACATCAACTTATTATCATGTTTTCTAATTAAACATCCTCAATCATTCTGTACATGCTGAAGTTGATTTGGTTTTCTAGCTTAAGCTTTATTTTAGTTATGGCAGAAGGAAATATATAAATATGTATGTTTAGAATCAATGCTATTGTGTTCAGATTTCAGCAAGCACATTAATAAATAGCTTTATGTTGTATATTAAGTTAACAGCCAAAACTCCGGACGACATAGCAAAAAAGTACAAGAAGGTCCTGGCGACCTACAAAAAGAAGGGAAGCATATCCACTGCTTTCCACAGCGTCGGTGTGGATCGCAACACTGGCGATGAGTGCCCCTCTGGCAGAGATCATGCTGGTGGCGCATTTGACAGCTCTAAAGAGACGCTCAACCAATATGCAAGAAGGATCACCAAGAATGAACAGCAGAGATGAGCAACGTTACAAAAGAGAATAAAGAACTGCTCCCTATCACTTATAAGTTAAAATAAACACTGATTATGCACACTCATTCACACACACACACACACACACACACACACACACACACACACACACATACCCACTAGGTAGAGATAATGTGAGAGAAAGTAACAGTAAGATACAGTGTGTTCCCGCTGTAAAAATACAATAAAAATTAAAACAATGTGTTAGTCTGTTTTCGGAAATGAGGCGCATGCAACTGCTCCATATCCCCTATAAACTTGATTTTGCACACATTTATGTTTAACTGTTAAGGATAAAGCATGTTCTGGCTGTAAATTCAAATAAAAAAGAAACACAATGTTGTGAGTGGTTGACGCTTGCTCCAGATGTGCAGTGGAGAGAGCAGTCTGTACGCGTTCCATGAAAGATAATCACAGAATTTACGTTGTTACTTGTTCCTGTGTAGAAACATTGTAATTACAATACTTTTCTTTATAATGACATTGTAATAACTGAAATTGTGGTAGACCCTGCAAAATATTTTATAATATTGAAAGTACATAGTAATTACACTTTAAGGTGCAGTAACAACGTTTTTCCTAAATTGAGATGGATTCCCATTGATCACAACTACAAGTACTGTACTGAGTGTCTGCCATCGTTGTCACATAGTAACTACATAATAATTACTTGAGTAATTCACAATGTGTTTCACTTTACATTAAGATGCTTGTTCCTGTGTAGAAAAATTGTAGTTACGGTACTTTTCTTTTTAACAACATTGTAATAACTGACATGTTGATATATATCCTATGAAATATGTAATTGAATTAAAAGTACATTGTAATTACACTTATAGGTGCTGTAACAACAGTTATTCTACATTGAAGTGTATTTTCCCAATGATTTTAATAAAAAGGTTTACCCTACTGTGTTTCACTTTACTTGAAGCTGTTTGCTCATGAATACCTACATTAACAATGTACATTATATTATTTTGAACAACATTACACCTTTGAAGCCAGAGAAATACATCCCTTTTCAAAGGTAGATACATAGTATTTACAAAGGTAATACCATTATGTGTTTCCTTTTACATTAAGTTGCTTGCTTCTGGGTAGGTACATTAGTTACATGCATATCCATTGTAAATACATTGCTCTTACATTTTAATTCAGTACATCCTTTAAGCCAAATGATATGGAAATAAGAACGATAACTGAAGCTGTAGTTAATGATAGAGTGTGCATTGTTACAACAGTTGACGGAGTCCTAGCCTAGCTTATTTTGGTGGTAGACTGCAAAAGTGTAATTACAGAACATGTTAGTTACATTTGGAACAAGACGTCTTGTAAATAAATATACATAAATCATGAGTAATTACACATGTGGAATAACATCCGACAAGCTGATTTGTAATTACATATCCTTGTTCCACTTGTGTAGTAACCTATACCGCTAAACCCTTATTACAGTGCAATTACATAGTAGTTACATGTAATTAATACGTAAATACTATGTTATAAATAAATGTATTACTACTTAGTGACATGTTAATTAATGTACACTTAAGGTAAAGTGTTACTGACTAGGTAGATACATGGTCTCAGTAGCCAATTAGCTGTAATTGTGGAGAGTCATTTATCATGTACATGATATAGGAAGAGAAGTAATAACAGTCTGTAGTGTTATTATTATTAATGAGAGGTTATAAACTGACCATGTTCTCAGATCACAGGCCATTGGGAGTTAGTAGATGTAGGAATCATGGGGAAATCATGTATGATTACAGTATGTACTGTATATTCTCAGCATCAACATCCATAAAGTGAAATGGAGCTCAATGGAAAGAACTAACAGACCTTGATGAAACCCACAGTCTAATTACAGGATATATACTGCATGACATGTTGCTCTTAGACATTTCACCATACTCCTTTCTCTTCAAATGAGATTATTTGTGTAACACATCAAATAATTTGTGAGATTTAATGCCATTTTAGATGTAAATACTAAACACGATCACAATACATAATTCAACTTTAGTTAGAGGATTTGCATATAAAGATAATTTAATTCCAATTCAATTGTTTATTTACAGTAAAAAAACTACTTTGTGAAAGGTATTAGCACCAATCTTGAAGGAAAGAGAATAGAAAGGGAACATTGTAGTCTGCTGCCACTACAAAAGGCCTTTCTCATCCCTCTCACCTGTCCTCCCTTTTCTCTTTGTTACACTCAAGGCGGTCAGCACTCCATGCTTGTTGTGTTTGTTGACAGCTTTAGGCTATGTACCCTGACCTCGCCCTTTCCCCAGTTTCACACCCGGTGCCCAGCAGGTGTGAACAGGGAAGAGGCCGGGGCAGCATGGGGCCGAGTGGTGAGATGACTCAGGGACTTGGAGGTTGCAGACAGAGAAATACCACTATGGGTGGTTGTGCTGCCTCATGTAGGGGTTTACAGCTTGGTCCCTTATTAAGTACATCCTAACAGGAATGAGTCCTGACCCCCTGGTCCATTTATATGGATTGGAAGATTACTTGAATTAACAAGATCTTAGAATTCCGATTCTAACTTGTACCTCTAGCTTTGCTTGTATATCAACTTACCTGGTAAAGTAAGGGATTAGTACCTTTATGGTACTTTGTCACCAGGTAGTTCAGCCTGAGTACCATACCTATGAGATGCCAATGTCTCATCTGTGAACACACACTGTACTCCAGCTCTTATGTCAGAACATCCCTTGTCAACAACCTGCTAAATACAGTAATTCATGACATTACAAACCAAAACAGACATCGGCCTTGCCCAATAACACATTCTCTGAAATAAACAAGACAAAGCTGGAGTCGATGGTCATAAATGGTAGAAGTGAAAACCCAATAACAATTTTGTACCATCAAAGGCCCCCGCTGGAACGAAAGCATCAGTTGTTTCTCTAATCAAACGGCTTCCAAGCGTGAAACCGGCGTTCCTTTGACACTGCCAACTGTCACTCTCCACAGCTGCATTGTTGAAGCCCCACAGAGGGCGGCCATGTCTGGCCCAGCTTGTGAAATCACATCCATAGAAATATGATTACTAGAACTACAAGTCAATGTTCCGTGATGGATAGGCCGGCAGCCATATTGAGTGTACCCATGCCAGTAATTATATTTCTATGATCAGATCTGGACAATCAGTGGTTGAAACTCAACAATCACAGCATCTCTCAGCAGGTCTTCTGTGCCGTTTTCTCTAAGCTATTTATGTTTATCTCTCCAACTGATGCAGGACATACGCTAGAGGAAATTGTGGTAATGCAAGATATTTTGAGAAAAAGTATTGGTTTGGTGACTTGATCTCTAATCATGCATGGCTAGTACAGAACCTAGTAAAACTGGACCAAAGGATTTTGTAATTCAATGTATTTTATTGATATTAGGTCTAATGGGTGTCTTTAGCCATAAAAATACATTTTATGGAAAATTGCCCAAAGTAAAAAGATTTGCTATGTCATCATAGTTGCATTAATATTTTTGTTGTAAATAAGAGGAAAGATGAGAGGAATTATGCCCTGCAGTCACAGATCCTTTTATTTATATTCCCCAAACACCAATGAGTCATCATGTGGTACTGCTCTACCAGCAGGCCTACACCACCAGGGTTATATGAAGTCACTGTGACATTTAAGACATTTTTTAGAGGGTAGATGAGCTTTAATATTGCAGATAGATTGTGGCGTCTGTCAGTGTAATTTTCTGAGTAATTTCCAATCCCCAATATATATTTGTGTATATTGTTGGCCATTAGCTTACTCCAATTAGAGGAGGGGTGGTAGAGTTAGGGGAAAATAAAAGAAGGACAATTATATTTAAACAATATATATATATACAGTTGACGTCGGAAGTTTACATACACCTTAGCCAAATACATTTAAACTCAGTTTTTCACAATTCCTGACATTTAATCCTAGTAACAATTCACTGTTTTACGTCAGTTAGGATCACCACTTTATTTTAAGAATGTGAAATGTCAGAATAATAGTAGAGATAATTATTTATTTCAGCTTTAATTTATTTCATCACATTCCCAGTGGGTCAGAAGTTTACATACACTCAATTAGTATTTGGTAGCAATGCCTTTAAATTGTTTAACTTGGGTCAAACGTTTCGGGTAGTTTTCCACAAGCTTCCCACAATAAGTTGGGTGAATTTTGGCCCATTCCTCCTGACAGAGCTGGTGTAACTGAGTCAGGTTTGTAGGCCTCCTTGCTCGCACATGCTTTTTCAGTTCTGCCCGTAAATGTTCTATAGGATTGAGGTCAGGGCTTTGTGATGGCCACTCCAATACCTTGACTTTGTTGTCCTTAAGCCATTTTGCCACAACTTTGGAAGTATTCTTGGGGTCATTGTCCATTTGGAAGTGCCATTTGCGACCAAGCTTTAACTTCCTGACTGATGTCTTGAGATGTTGCTTCAATATATCCACATCATTTTCCTTCCTCATGATGCCATCTATTTTGTGAAGTGCACCAGTCCCTCCTGCAGCAAAGCACCCCCACAGCATGATGCTGCCACCCCCGTGCTTCACGGTTGGGATGGTGTTCTTTGGCTTGCAAGCATCCCCCTTTTTCCTGCAAACATAACGATGGTAATTATGGCCAAACAGTTATATTTTTGTTTCATCAGACCAGAGGACATTTCTCCAAAAAGTACGATCTTTGTCCCCATGTGCAGTTGCAAACCGTAGTCTGGCTTTTTTATGGCGTTTTTGGAACAGTGGCTTCTTCCTTGCTTAGTGGCCTTTCAGGTTATGTCGATATAGGACTTGTTTTACTGTGGATATAGATACTTTTGTACCTGTTTCCTCCAATAAAAGCTGAAATAAATAATTCTCTAAGGTGTTCTAAGGCACTGCATCTCAGTGCTTGAGGCGTCACTACGGACCCCCTGGTTCAATTTCAGGCTGTATCACAACCGGCCATGATTGGGAGTCCCATAGGGCGGCGCACAATTGCCCCAGCATTGTCTGGGTTTGGCCGGTGTAGGCCGTCATTGTAAATAAGAATTTGTTCTTAACTGACTTGCCTAGTTAAATAAAATAAAATAAATAAAAATAAATGTCACATTCTTAAAATGTGACAAAATGTGACAGGGAATGTTTACTAGGATTAAATGCCAGGAATTGTGAAAAACTGAGTTGAAATGTATTTGGCTAAGGTGTATGTAAACTTCCGACTTCAACTGTATATATACAGTATATATATATATATATATATATATATATATATATATATATACAGTGGGGAGAACAAGTATTTGATACACTGTCGATTTTGCAGGTTTTCCTACTTACAAAGCATGTAGAGGTCTGTAATTTTTATCATAGGTACACTTCAACTGTGAGAGACGGAATCTAAAACAAAAATCCAGAAAATCACATTGTATGATTTTTAAGTAATTAATTTGCATTTTATTGCATGACATAAGTATTTGATACATCAGAAAAGCAGAACTTAATATTTGGTACAGAAACCTTTGTTTGCAATTATAGAGATCATACGTTTCCTGTAGGTCTTGACCAGGTTTGCACACACTGCAGCAGGGATTTTGGCCCACTCCTCCATACAGAACTCCTCCAGATCCTTCAGGTTTCGGGGCTGTCGCTGGGCAATACGGACTTTCAGCTCCCTCCAAATATTTTCTATTTGGTTCAGGTCTGGAGACTGGCTAGGCTACTCCAGGACCTTGAGATGCTTCTTACGGAGCCACTCCTTAGTTGCCCTGGCTGTGTGTTTCGGGTCGTTGTCATGCTGGAAGACCCAGCCACGACCCATCTTCAATGCTCTTACTGAGGGAAGGAGGTTGTGGGCCAAGATCTCGCGATACATGGCCCCATCCATCCTCCCCTCAATACGGTGCAGTCGTCCTGTCCCCTTTGCAGAAAAGCATCCCCAATGAAGGATGTTTCCACCTCCATGCTTCACAGTTGGGATGGTGTTCTTGGGGTTGTACTCATCCTTCTTCTTCCTCCAAACACGGTGAGTGGAGTTTAGACCAAAAAGCTCTATTTCTGTCTCATCAGACCACATGACCTTCTCCCATTCCTCCTCTGGATCATCCAGATGGTCATTGGCAAACTTCAGACGGGCCTGGACATGCACTGGCTTGAGCAGGGGGACCTTGCGTGCGTTGCAGGATTTTAATCCATGACGGCGTAGTGTGTTACTAATGGTTTTCTTTGAGACTGTGGTCCCAGCTCTCTTCAGATCATTGACCAGGTCCTGACGTGTAGTTCTGGGCTGATCCCTCACCTTCCTCATGATCATTGATGCCCCACGAGGTGAGATCTTGCATGGAGCCCCAGACCGAGGGTGATTGACCGTCATCTTGAACTTCTTCCGTTTTCTAATAATTGCGCCAACAGTTGTTGCCTTCTCACCAAGCTGCTTGCCTTTTGTCCTGTAGCCCATCCCAGCCTTGTGCAGGTCTACAATTTTATCCCTGATGTCCTTACACAGCTCTCTGGTCTTGGCCATTGTGGAGAGGTTGGAGTCTGTTTGATTGAGTGTGTGGACAGGTGTCTTTTATACAGGTAACGAGTTCAAACAGGTGCAGTTAATACAGGTAATGAGTGGAGAACAGGAGGGCTTCTTAAAGAAAAACGAACAGGTCTGTGAGAGCCGGAATTCTTACTGGTTGGTAGGTGATCAAATACTTATGTCATGCAATAAAATGCAAATTAATTACTTAAAAATCATACAATGTGATTTTCTGGATTTTTGTTTTAGATTCCGTCTCTCGCTGTTTAAGTGTACATATGATAAAAAGTACAGACCTCTACATGCTTTGTAAGTAGGAAAACCTGCAAAATCGGCAGTGTATCAAATACTTGTTCTCCCCACTGTATATTGTTTAAATATATTTTCCTTCTTTAATATTTTCCCCTAACCCTACCACCCATCCCCTAATTGGAGTAAACTAATGGATAACAATATACAAAAATATATATTGGGGATTGGAAATTATGCTCAAAATTACACTGACAGAAGCCACAATCTATCTGCAGTATTAAAGCTCATCTAACCTCTAAAAAATGTCTTAGCCAAAATTTTTCTTTTAATGTTTTTGACAGTCTTAAATGTCACAGTGACTTCATATAACCCTGATGGTGTAGGCCTGCTGGTAGAATACTACTTCATGATGACTCAAGATAAACACCTTTGCTAAGAGTATTATTATATTATTGATCTATTGACTATGACTGTTCAAATCATCCAGCAGTGTTATTTGCAGAGTTAGTTCCAAGTAAATGTTGCAATTTTTCAGCCATTCCTGAACCTGCGACCAAAAACAAGCTACATATGGGCAGTTCCAAAACCTTATTTATATTTCTTGTGTTTTTGTTCTAACTTATGTTATTTTTAGTACTCCATTCATATTGATTACTGCATTGTTGGGTTTAGAGCTGGCAAGAAAGGCATTTCACTGTACTTGTGCACATGACATTAAAACTTGAAACTTAAAACTAAGGCGTGCAAACGCTCACTTTTGACAAATAATGTCTCGTTTTTTTCCTCTTCTCAAGTACACAACCCAGTCATCCACCTCCACCAAGAGAATCATTGGAGGAGAAGACTAGATATTGCATTTTTAATTGCAGTGTCCCAAACTTCGAGTTACAGTGCATGTTTAAGTGTGCCATTCAGACTCATTTCAGCCCCTATTTGGAAATCTGCTGTTGACTCGTTAGAAGTTGATTAATTGCTCAATAACCCATTAGTCAGTCAGCAGAGGAGAGCAGAGGGCAAGACGAGAGTATCGAGATTCGTGAATGTTGCAAACAAATGGAAATAATGTAGTTTCGATTGTTGCACAATGTAGACAAAGTCGCTGACAATATGTCTGAAAAATACTTGTAACAAGGAATGACAAGGGTGTGACTCAAAAGCCTACATCCAGGAGGAGGGTAGACCACCCCTGTGTTATGGTAAGTAGGATACCATTGAATGCTATTCCCCATTCCCACAAATGTTACAGGTTGCATACACACATACCAAACGTACAACACATGTGGTGTAGTACTATCTGACAAACCTCTCAGCGCACAAGTGAGAAGACCCTACCACTCACTGCAAACATGTTGCCTCTCATTTTCCCTCTCACACAATTAAAACATACATTTTTTATGTTTATCTTCCCTGCATCTTAATACAAATCTCCTGCCACCTTTTGAAGTAGGTACTTACCTTTAGAAGGCCTGGTCGCTCTTTCTCCAACTTAATGAATGGATCACCTTGTAAAATATGGGAGGCACACTGTTGGCGAAATGGAAATGCTGACCCAGCAAGCATCACTCAACTCCAAGATTAATGACCAATTTGAACGCCCATGTCCCCCTTATCAGTCT
Organism: Coregonus lavaretus; assembly: GCF_964263955.1. Lineage (NCBI taxonomy): Eukaryota > Metazoa > Chordata > Actinopteri > Salmoniformes > Salmonidae > Coregonus > Coregonus lavaretus. The sequence continues at coordinate 897,503 of NC_139993.1, read as the reverse complement.
TTCCTCGACGATAACTCAAAGCACTAATTAATTTTCATTAAAGGGCTTTTTATTTGACTCAATCACACAGAATCACACAGAATTGACCAAATCTTTATTTATTTTACTTCTTTCTCACCAGTGAAGAGTATTGGAGATGTGGTTGTGGGTGGAAAATAAGTGAATCTTCAGAACAATGTGCTGCAAAGTAGATGGTGAAATGCTTTACAACTTTTAATGGACTGAGTTATAACACAATGCATCTGAACTATGAAATACCTTCAAAAGATCAATATATTTCTAGGATGAATATATTTATCAAAACATCATGCAGCAGTGGGATATTTCATATTATAGATAAAAAGTATAGATACAGTGCCTTCAGAAAGTATTCACACCGCTTGACTTTGTCCACATTTTGTTGTGTTACAAAGTGGGATTCAAATTGAATTAACTGTCATTTTTTGTCAAAGATATACACAAAATACTCTGTAATGTCAAAGTGGAAGAAAAATGCTAACATTTGTAAAAATTTAAAATAAAACACTAATATGTCTTGATTAGATAAGCATTGTCAGGTCTCCCGTTGCTCTCCTCCGGTGCTCTGATTCGCCGGTCTACTGAGCCACCGGTCTGAGCGCACCACCTCGGTAACACTGGAATGGAAACCCAATGCACCCTAATCACCTCCAGCGCACCTGCACCTCATCATCTCATCACCACCCCTATTTAGCCCTGGACTGTTCTGGATGATGTTGTGTGTGATTGTTTAGCTTTGTGTCGTTTACTCTATCTTTGTTATTTGTCTTTGTCATTGTTAAGTAAACCTTGACCTTGTTAATTCCTGCGTCTGCGTCCTGCCTCTTCGTATAATCAGTACTCGTCACACACATTCAACCCCCTGAGTCAAGACATGCTAGAATCATCACCTTTGGCAGTGATTACAGCTGATAATCTTTCTGGGTAATTCTCAAAGATCTTTCCACACCTGGATTATGCAACATTTGCCCATTATTCTTTTCAAAATCTTCAAGCTCTGTCAAATTGGTTGTTGATCACTGCTTGACAACCATTTTCAGGTATTGCCAAAGATTTTCAAGCAGATTTAAGTAAAAACTGTAACTTGGCCACTCAGGAACATTCACTGTCTTCTTGATCAGCAACTCCAGTCTAGATTTGGCCTTATGCATTAGGTCAGTGGTTCCCAACCTTTTTTCCTTGGAGCCCCCTCCTACTTGTATCTAAGAAAAGCTGAATCCTGGTTGACATCGAGCCTGTTACGGGCTTTTGTTTTTATTGTTACAAGTGCTCTGAAGGCCGTGTCAGACAGGTACGTAGTGCTGAATGGTAGAATAACCCTTGTAGCTGCGTGTTTGGCCAGTCTGGGCGCAACAGCGTGTTTGTTTTTGAATCCGTTCTCATGGAAATATTTATTTGACACAGAATCCACTTCAATCCGCTTAAAGGTCAGCAAGCTCATCTTCACAGCCGAGGTATTCCACGTCCTCGAGACTGCAAATGTAAGGGTCCATCACACACAATTCCTTTGATAAGTATTCGTCAACATCGGAAAACAGGATTTAATTTCCTCCTGAAGCATGTTCATGTGCCGGGTAAACTCAGTGCGTAAAGACACAGGCATAGTGCCACCAGACTGTTTCATCAGCAGTGGAAATTGTTGTAGCTCCCCTTTTTACATTTTTCCAACTCTGTACTCCAGTTTCCTCACAAAAGTATAGAGAGCGTCTTTGCACTGCATGACGTTTGATTCAGGACCCTGCATCGGCTTGTTTGTCTCATTGTAGAGAGTGAATGTATCCGCTAGGTATGCCATTTTGATCCAAAACGCATCAGTCAGCTGTTCGCACAGTGGTCGATTGTGATCTTGCAAGAATTCCTTTATTTTTTCCTGCAGTTCCATAAAACACACAAGCACTTGTCCATGTGACAACCAGAGTACCTCTGTGTGTAACAGATGTGTTTGATGCGCTTCTTCCTCACACAGCTGGGCAAAGAGTCTCTTGTTAGTAGGGCAAGACTTAATGCATTTTACAACTTTAACAACAGTTGCCAGGGTGTTACTAAGGTCTTCCGAAAGTTTTTTACTGGCCAATGCTTGGTGATGTAGCATGCAGTGGAAAATTGCGCACCCCGGGGCATTTTCCTTCAATTGGCTGTTAAATCCCTTGTTTTTGCCCATCAACGCGGCAGCCCCATCAGTGCAGCATGCAACAATATTCTCGTAGGGCAGATTGTTGGATGAGCGATATGAGTCCATAGCTGTAAAAATATCTTGGCCTGTTGTTGTTGTGGCTAGATTGGTAGACATAAGAATGTCTTGTTTCAAGTCATCACTGTCAATATATTGCACATAAGCGATGAGCACGGATTCGTCTGACACTGTTGTTGTTTCATCCAACTGAATGGCAAAGGGAACATTCCTAAGCTTCTCGTGCAGCTGGTTTTGACAATCTCCAGCCATTTTATAAATTCTGTCTTTGACAGTGTTGTCAGAGAGTGAGACGGTTCTCACTTTATCCATCACCTGTTGGCCACACAGCCTCTCCACAATTTTCAGGCAGGCGGGTTTGATTAGATGCAGTCCAATATTGTGCGGCTTTTTAGCCATGGCAATTAATAGCGAACACTCAAATGACGCCTCCATGGCTCTGTGTAAATCACTACCTGCTCTTTCAAATGCTTTTCTGATGTCTGTGGATCTTTTTGATAGTGCCAACTGCTTCTTCCTCTCAAAAAAATCCTGACCTTCACCAATAGTCTCCTGGTGTTTTGTTTCCTGGTGCCGTTGCATTTTGCTTGGCTTCATGCTGTCATTAGCTAGCTTCTCACCACAAATGACACATTCTGGCCGAGTCCTGTCCTGTCCTTCAATAAAACCGAAATTAGGATAACTCTCGAGATATTGCCTTACTTTCTTTTTTGATGATGAGTCATCAGCACTTTTACGTTTCTTAGACATGTTGTTTTATTAATAAAATAGTGATACTCTGACTGCAGGAAAAACAAGCTGCTAGCTGAAACTGATTGAGTATGGGTCATTGACGTGCACAATGTTTTGGGGGGGAATTACCGCTTTTACCTTTCTCTGCCATTATTATTATTTTTTAGATTGGCCTTGGCATTGCAAGCATATGATTTTTAATAACATTTAAAAATTTTACAATAAAATGATAGTGGAACATTTAATGCATGTATGACCTCAAAGCAAATGAGATCACGCGCCCCCCCTGTGAACTCTGGTGCGGGTTGGGAACCACTGCTTTAGGTTATTGTCCTGCTGAAATGTGAATTCATCTCCCAGAGTCTGGGGAAAAGCAGACTGAACCAGTTTTTCCTCTAGGATTTTGCCTGTGCTTTGCTCCAATCCATTTCATTTTTATCCTGAAAAACTCCTCAGTCCTTAACAATTAAAAGCATACCCATAACATGATGCAGCCACCACTATGCTTGAAAATATGGAGAGTGGTACTCAGTAATGTGTTGTATTGGATTTGCCCGAAACATAACACTTTGTATTCAGGACAAAAAGTTAATTGCTTTGCCACATTTTTTACAGTATTACTTTAGTGCCTTGTTGCAAACAGGATTCATGTTTTGGAATATTTTTATTCTGTACAGGCTTCCTTCTTTTCACTCTGTCAATTAGGTTAGTATTGTGGAGTAACTACAATGCTGTTGATCCATCATCGGTTTTCTCCTACCACAGCCATTATACTCTGTAACTGTTTCAAAGTCACAGTTGGCCTCATTGTGAAATTCCTGAGCGGTTTCCTTCCTCACTGGCAACTGAGTTAGGAAGGACGCCTGTATCTTTGTAGTGACTAGGTGTATTGATAGACCATCCAAAGTGTAATTAATAACTTCACCATGCTCAAAGGGATATTCAATGTCTGCTTTTTATTTTTCCCCATCTACCAATAGGTGCCCTTCTTTGCGAGGCTTTTGAAACCCTCCCCGGTCTTTGTGGTTGAATCTGTGTTTGAAATTCACTGCTCGACTGAGGGACCTTACATACTGTATAATTGTGGGGTACAGAGATGAGGTAGTCATTAAAAAATCATGTTAAACACTATTATTGCATGCAACTTTTTATGACTTGTTAAGCAAAGTTTTACACCTGAACTTGCCATAACAAAAGGGTTGAATACTTATTGACTCAAGACATTTCAGCTTTTCATTTGTAATTAATATGTTATTTTTTAAATCCATTTTAAATTCGGGCTGTAACACAAGGGGTCTGAATACTTTCTGATGGTACTTTACATATCTGAATACATTGGTTTAGTAATTCACAAAATATGATCTTAATAACTCAATAGTACAAACATTTGTTTGATAGTGGTTCAATAAAATCAATTGTGACTTCACTAAATTGACAGAGGTCAGTCAATAAACTCTCAAATGTCCACAAATATGCACAACTCTATGAATCCGCAAGTTACTGTGTTACTTTCACGGGGCTATTGACAGAAATACTTGACAGGTGATAACGATGGCACATAAAAGTAGAAGGGAAAAAACAGTAGGTCTCTGCGGAGTTATTATTCATACACAGATGACAAGCCGAAGCAAATGAGCTGTGAACGAGGGCAGCTGTCCCTGCTGTTGCATGGAGAACTCTGGACTTGGAGGATACAAGAGGCAGTATTAGTACACTTTACACTAAGGCTTATGCTAAACTATTAAATACTCCTCATTGGAGGATTGTGTGTCGAGGTACAGGAGGGTGAAGTGGCGGTGAGAGGGACTCATTATTTTTTCTGTGATTTGACAGATGCCGTCCAGGAAATAGCTCCACTTGTTTAGCTAAGAGAGACTTGATAGAGAAATTGTAAATGCAATGGTTTGTGGCGTATCCATTCCAGAGATTCTGATTGAGCCTGACAATGTTTGAGGAGTGAAGATAGATTTGTTTTGTTCTTATAGCTATTCATATGATTGTGAACAGTGGAGTGCCCTACAATACTGTAGCAGCTAAACAAACAGTATGGAACAGAACATTCTTTAATTTGATCCTATATAATGAATGTAGTTCTGAGCCAGGCGGTCGGTAATTCAGGCTATTCATGTTCAGGCACTTCCACAGAAACTCTGAAAATGTAACTGTGAGACTGTGGCCAATGAAATATTGAGCTCTTTTCCTATCCTACTGTAAAACACGTAATGGATTCCCTGATGTCTGACATAATAAACTGCCAGTTTGAATCCGGTGAATGAGGCGGCCCACTTCGGCCTTTTATACCAGAACCGATGATGCTCCTTGGTCCTGTCAAAAAGCTCTTAAAACGTCCACTCACAGCTATACACAAAGGGAGTGCTCTTAGACTGTTTTTAGGTAACAGGGATGACTAGATAACAGGAATAACTTTAAGCAGCAAAGTAACTGAAAGACCCCTTTGACATAGTTGACCAGAATTTTGGGGGGTATTAGAGAGCTGTCAGCTCAGCAAGGTCATACTCAATAGAACTGTTTAATAAGTACTGTAAATATCCCAAACCCCAGTGTATGAGTGAACACTTAGTTGAACTAGGCTTCAACTCAGCCACTTCATCCATTCAAGAAATTGATAATTTACATTACTCATGAATACCGCTGCATTTAAGCAGCATTGACTTTAATTCCAGTTATTGCCATTCCGAGGTGAAATATTTACATTTTAGCAGACGCTCTTATCCAGAGCGACTTACAGTTAGTGAGTGCATACATGTTTCATACTGGCCCCCCGTGGGAAACGAACCCACAACCCTGGCGTTGCAAGCGCCATGCTCTACCAACTGAGCTACAGGGGACTCATTAAATTCTCATATATAAATGAACAAAACCAACTTCGAGACTTCTGAAAGAGTATAATCATCACTGACTCACACCATTCGTCTGTCCACATTCTTTTTTTAGCCCAATACAGTAGTATTTTATCCAATGATCTCCAAGTGCCCCTAAGTGGCCAAAGTTTTATAGTCCGTTTCTGATCAATCAAGCCCAGAAACAGTTCCATCAGTGAACCCTTTTTTTGTAATTAATTCAACTGCCTCAGTAAGCTCCCCTGAGACACCGTTTTGTGCCGAGCCAGAGAGGAAATCAAAGTTAATTGACCTTTAAACTGATATTTGAACCTTTTAAGCTGTCCTAGCCTCGTCCTGTTGTTTTGTGTCAATTTACTTACAGGCATAAATAATCAGGGGAAGACTGTTGAAAACACTGTCCACCCTCTCAACACACACATTCATGTACGTGCTCACACACCGTTACCAGGGGCGTAACTTTCACTGGGGACGGGGGGGACATGTTCCCCCCCCCTGCCCACCCCCCACATTCTGAAATATAATTTTTTCCCCTCCCAGTTTTATCATTGGAATGTGATACAAAACAAGGTAAATGTGTGCTTTAGGACCATGTCGGGTAGGCTGTTTGGTGTGTTTATCCGACTGGATAAAAAAAAATATATAATAATAATTATGTCCCCCCCACGTCTAAAACCAAAGTTGCGCCCCTGACCGTTACACACAGCTATACCTGCATTAAAGACCCCCTGTGTGCTGGTGTCTGTCATTGCTATAATGAAACAAATGCCACCACATCTCCCCTCTCAACACACATCTCTGAAATACAAAGTACGTCTTAAACGCTCAGTTTCCAATGTGCAGGGTCTAGTTTAACCTATAGCCCGGCGTCAATCTCATCCCCTACTTCAAACATTTAATAAACATTTCAGACAAACTCATAGAAAATTATGAGTTTTCCAACCCCCTTACCCCCTATTGGTAACCCTCCCACGGCATTCACCTTGGTTTTTTTTACAAGGCGCTAAGCATCAAGGACAAGCATCCATTCCACCAGAGAGGGAGGGAGGGGGGAGGGAAGGAAGGAATACACCAGGTTGTCTTCTTATTTCAAGATTCCAGATGCTTCATTAGGACTTGATGTCTTTCATCATTAACTTTAATGTTATTCTGTAGCGCTCTGCATCTGCACTCCACTCAGGTTGCACTGTTAGTTTTTTAGGGAAATCGATTTTCATCTAAAATCACATAAACAGGCTTTGAAAAAATACTAGAATATTTCAGATTCTTCCAGCAATTGCTGAAATCGTGAGGTGAAAGATATAACGTTGATGTAACACTTTGATATACATCTGAACATAATCGTAATTTATTTTGTGCTATTGCTAATGATTCATGTTTCAAACATGGCCTGCTGGCCTATTGATTATTTTCCATTATCTTTGGCTTTCAAGATGTTATATTAAAAAAGTGCTATTTTCTTAGAAATTATGCAAAGGTCAATAACATCCAACATCATCCAACATCAGGGATCAGGGAAATGAATTACAATTCCATCATCTTTAATCTTTTTTTCATTACAACAGTGAGATCATATTCCTCTTTTCCCATCCATTGTTGATGGAAAAGTAATAAGTATAAAATCATGTTTTTTCATAGAGATCAGAGCCACATGAAGATGACAACATCTTGAGACCATGTGGAGTTCAGTTGAGAGACTCTACTCAGCCCCCCAAGTACACAGGTGAGCTGTGTTTGACAGATGACTTCAGGAAGTGAGACCTGAAAAAGCCACACTCATTGCTACGCCAACTGACACCCATTCAACCGGGGTCCTTTCTTACTAAATGTGTATCATACCACTCTTCCAACACATTTTGACATACAAAGCATCTTGAATGTGTAGCTAACCACGTGCAAAGCACAACCCTGCTGGGAATATTATATCAAAACAGGGACATGTTGAAAATGTCAGTGAAGAGACTTGCCAGTTGGTCAGCGCATTCTCGGAGTACACATCCTGGTAATCCGTGTGGCCCTGCCGCCTTGTGAATGTTGACCTGCTTAAAAGTCTTACTCACATTGGCTACGGAGAGCGTAATCACATAGTAATCCGGAACAGCTGATGCTCTCATGCATGCTTCAGTGTTGCTTGCCTCGAAGCGAGCATAGAAGTGATTTAGCTCGTCTGGTAGTCTTGTGTCAATAGGCAGATCCCAGCTGTGCTTCCCTTTGTAGTCTGTAATAGTTTTCAAGCCCTGCCACATCCGACGAGTGTCGGAGCCGGTGTAGTACGATTCAATCGTAGTCCTGTATTGACTCTTTGCCTGTTTGATAGTTTGTTGGAGGGCATAGCGGGATTTCTTATAGGCGTTAGAGTCCAGCTCCTTGAAAGCGGCAGCTCTACCCTTTAGCTCAGTGCGGATGTTGTCTGTAATCCATGGCTTCTGGTTGGGGTATGTACGTATGGTCACTGTGGGGACGACATCATCGATGCACTTATTGATGATGCCAGTGACTGATGTGGTGTACTCCTCAATGCTATCGGTAGAATCCCGGAACATATTCCAGTCTGTGCAAGCAAAACTGTCCTGTCGCTTAGCATCTGCGTCATCTGACCACTTCCAAATTAACCGAGTCACTGGTGCTTCCTGCTTTAGTTTTTCCTTATAAGCAGGAATCAGGAGGATAGAGTTATGGTCAGATTTGCCAAATGGAGGGCGAGAGAGAGCTTTGTACGCATCTCTGTGTGTGGAGTAAAGGTGTCCTGAGTTTTTTCTTCTGGTTGCACATTTCACATGCTGGTAGAAATTAGGTAGAATGGATTTAAGTTTCCCTGCATTAAAGACCCCGGCCACTAGGAGCACTGTCTCTGGATGAGCGTTTTCCTGTTTACTTATGGCCTTATAAAGCTAATTGAGTGCAATCTTAGAGCCAGCATCGGTTTGTGGTGGTAAATAGACAGCTACGAAAAATATAGATGAAAACTCTCTTGGTAAATAGTGTGATCTACAGCTTATCATGAGATACTCTACCTCAGGCGAGCAAAACCTCGAGACTTCCTTAGTATTAGATTTTATGCACCAGCTGTTGTTTAGAAATATACACAGACCTCCACCCCTTGTCTTACCGGAGTCAGCCGTTCTATCCTGCTGATGTAGTGTATATCCCGCCAGCTGTATGTTATCCATGTAGTCGTTCAGCCACGACTTGGTGAAACATGAGATATTACAGTTTTTAATGCCCCGTTGGTAGGATAACCTTAATCTTAGGTTGTCCAATTTATTTTCAAATGATTGAACATTGGCTAATGGGATTGATTGAAGAGGCAGTTTACTCGCTCGCCGTCGGATCCTTACAAGGCACCCCGACCTTCGTCCACAAAATCTCTGTCTCTTTCTCATGCGAATGACGGGGATTTGGGCCTTGTCGGGTGTCTGTAGAATATCCTTTGCGTCCATTTCGTTGAAGAAAAAAATCTTCGTCCAATACAAGGTGAGTAATCGCTGTCCTGATATCCAGAAGCTCTTTTTGGTCATAAGAGACGGTGGCAAAAACATTATGTACAAAATAAATTACAAATAACGCCAAAAAAACACACATAATAGTACAATTGGTTAGAGGGCTGTAAAACGGCAGCCATCTTCTCCGGCGCCATTACAGTGGATGGGTCTGGCACAGACCTGTTATAGACACATCCACTGTTATAGACCCATCCACTGTTATAGACACATCCACTGTTATAGACACATCCACTGTTATAGACCCATCCACTGTTATAGACCCATCCACTGTTATAGACCCATCAACTGTTCTAGACCCATCCACTGTTATAGACACATCCACTGTTATAGACACATCCACTGTTCTAGACCCATCCACTGTTATAGACACATCCACTGTTATAGACACATCCACTGTTATAGACCCATCCACTGTTATAGACACATCCACTGTTATAGACACATCCACTGTTATAGACCCATCCACTGTTATAAACCCATCCACTGTTATAGACAGTGGATAATCCTAGAGTCACCTCTGCAATGTCATTGTACATCTCAAACCTGAATCTCAAATCTTCATCACAATTTCCATAAGAACAGGAGGTATAGCTTTTCATTTGGTTGAAGCAAAAGCTCAAGTGATATGAATTTGTATTTTTGTCTGACATTACTTGGGTTTTGTCTAGACTAAGTGGCGTTCAGTTGAGAGACTACTCAGCCCCCCAAGTACACAGGTGAGCTATGACTTTGTTGGTAAATATACTTTAAGGCAAGTCTTTGGGCTGGATTCAATCTGTATCGCCGAAGTATTGTGGAAGATTTGCATAAAAACGTTAAGGAAATTACCGATTCAGCAGACATAAGCAGCGTTTAGGCCTAACGTGAATTCAGTCTGAGCGACCGCGTGAACATCGCCTTTAACTGTCAATCGTGCTATAAAGATTGTCTTCAGCACTACGGATCGAATAGAGACCTTTGGAAGTGTATATCTTCAATGGCACAGGTGGATGGGTTTACAATGCATTTAACATACAGGTAATTTCCAAAATAATGGATAAAAAGTACAGTATATTGAAAGCAGATACTTCCACACAGGTGTGGATCCTGACTTAATTAAGCAATTTACATCCCATCATGCTTAGGGTCAAGTATAAAAATGCTGGGCAGGCCATTATTTTGACCATTATTTTGGCAACCATGGCAATGCCCCCATAGGATGACATTTCCCACATCCACAGGACACGAGTGGTCACTGAGTGGTTTGAGAAGCACGAAAACAATGTAAACCTTATGCCATGGCCGTCTCAGTCACCAGATTTCAACCCAATTGAACACCTATGGTACATTCTGGAGAGGCGCCTGAGATAGCGTTTTCTACTACCAACAAAACACCAAATGATGGAATTTCTTGTGGAAGAATGGTGTCGTATCCCTCCAACAGAGTTCCAGACGCTTTGTAGAATCTATGCAAATGTGCATTGAAGCTGTTCTGGCTCATTGTGACCCAACGCCCTAATAAGACACTTTATGTTGGTGTTTCCTTTATTTTGTCAGTTACCTGTATATTCCTCCACTAAAATTGCCTCCACTCCTGAGACTGACAGATACAAAGAAAAAAAAAAAAAAGTGCAAGTGATATTCATTTGTATTTATGAGCTTCACTGAATTGGGTTGTGTCTGGCACACTGAGAAGGTGCCATGCTAAAACTCAGAGGTGAATCTTTGCAGCATTGTGTAAGGAGCTCGATGATCTGAATACACAATAGCCTCAGACACAATAGCTTTAGACACATTCCGTATGGTCCTTTGATGGCGGCGAAATTGAAAATGAAAGCACAGATGCTGTCTTAATATGTTTGGGGATCACACTTCATCAAAGAGTTTTTAAAAGTGTCATGAAATACCAATACCATTGAGTGTATGTTTCTCAGTGCAGGCGCGGGCTGACAACCCCACTTAAATAAGGTATCAGTTACGTTTTCTCTAAGGTGAGTCGAATCATATCATTGAGGGAAAGCAGTAGAAAACAGGGTATACTATCTTGTCTCCACAGACCAATGTTAGACAGTGATTTGTTCTTGAACTAGCGCTGAACCAACTATCTAGTTCAATAATGAAAAGTCGCTATTCCATATACTGTTAAAGTACCATGTTCTCTCTGGCTGAATCCTAAATCACCTCCTTCCCCTTGCCCTTCAGCCCTCCATTTGCACATTTACGCGCCTCTCTGCCATTTTCGCAAGTGTCCCAAAGCTCAGGGAGAGAAAATTGTAGAGGGTGTAGGGGCTAATTAGACCCTCAGCTAGCCACTTTGACCGAGCCAGCAATGCTGCAGGCTTCAGAGCGAAGTTTAATCCCAACACGCACTGCGATATGTTTGGAGTTTGCACAATGTCATACAAAATAATGGAGAGGTGTGCCTAATTTTATGTCACGTGCATTTGTTTATGTTTGATTTCGAGACTTGACACTTGAAAAACCTCCCAAATTAAACGTTTAACTGAGGTTACTGAGGTTATATCTTGTAAAAAGACAGGGGCTTTGTCAATTTGAATTTCATGCTTGTTTTATTATTTAAAAGTGGAACATGATTTACATAATTCCAGTCAGGAGTGTGTCCCGAATTTGATGGGTTTATATATCCCGTCGCCACTGTCTGGAAGTCACCCTCGAAGTTTTGTCAGCAACACGTGACAATGGAGGGCCCTCCGAGTGAGTTGGTAGGGGCGAAGGGGTGGTTCTCTCTCTCTCTCTCTCTCTCTCTCTCTCTCTCTCTCTCTCTCTCTCTCTCTCTCTCTCTCTCTCTCTCTCTCTCTCTCTCTCTCTCTCTCTCTCTCTACCTATCTGTCTCTCACTCTCAAAGACACATATAAACTCCATAAATAACAGAATAATACAAATTTAACAAGTTTCCCTCCTTTTCCTTATTCTTAAATTATCAAATTAAGTATATGCCTTGATATACTTACGTACATACGCTTATCTTTTAATGGATGTTGCTAATCCAAAAATCTACATTACGATCAATATTATCACATTGACAATAAGCTCAATATCTCCCTAACGGATCCTCCATATCTCCCTTTTTATCTATTTTCTAAATCTCTGCAGTGAAGCTGGACCTTCTGTTCACCCATGCTCCTCTATGACCTGTTATCATGAGGTCATAGAGTTGATATCAGGCTTAGCCAATTATATTACCTTCATCAATTGAAGTTAAACTAGAAGATTGTGTATTTCCTTTTTGCTTTAGATGGAGCCCATGTCCAAACGTGTTAGTGCAGATCATTTTTCATACCATCATAACATGATTCAGTCCAAGTATTGACAGATTTATTTATTTTTGGCCAATTTTAATTGCTGTTACAACACATGAGAAGTCATGCTTTAGATAGTACCAAGAAGAAACATGGCGGAATGATGAGTATATTTATTGTGATATGTAGTGGTTTCCCAAACGTATCCCCTTGGATGACAAAATGCCTCACCAGTACGGACGATGACAGATTTTTTCCCTAAAGTTTACCTAAATATGGGTACAATGAAACATATTCAGCCTTTGAATTACAACAAATAGCCTCCGGTGTTGTTGTGTTAACTGATAAAAATGCCTGGATATCTGACAGCTCCATTTTGACAAGAGGTAGAGAATGAATATTTATAATATAATCTGCTCAGCGTGTGAAATCAAAAATAAATAAATTAGTTATTCGCTTGTTTTTAAAAGAGGGACAATAGTCATGTTTCATAACTCATCTTATGTGATTTTGTAAATGTATTTATGCTAAACTGGGAGAGATATTGTTCAAATATTGTGGACAGCATTACATCTCCTCAGATACTTCAGTCTGGAGTAGGACCCTAGAAGGAATACTAAATATATTGTTGTTATAGCCTAGCACTCTCTTTAAAATTCTCCCACTTGCAGAGTCAAAATGTATCAGAGCTCATTTAAGGGGATTTGATTTCAAACAGATTATCTTATGTTAGTCGACAGAGGTTGCTGTCCGTCCCCTCTCTTCAGGATAAGTGTTGGCCGAACTCTTGAGTCAGTGGAAGGGCTTTTCATCGAGCTAAGTACCTCTGTTTATGTAATAGGCTTCTTTGGGAAAGTGATTTTGTGGTATATTTAATAAAATGATTATTATTATTACAATATGCATAAGCCACCCCGGTAATGGCTTCCTGTCCTCTTCCGGTCCCTGTGGGATGTAAGACAATGGAAAGCTGTTCTCTAGCCTGCCTGCTGTTAGCAGAGGAAAATAACTCCAAGTCAGAGGCAATCACAGATGCTTATGGAGGTTGTTTTGCTCAAAAATACATTTTTACCATGTCTATGTTATGCTCAATGGGAGACACAAGATGATGACTTTGCAGTTTTCAAGCAAGACCACATCATTGCACATCACATGACCTCACTGTTTGTGCAATACCACAGTGGGCCTATAGTAATACGTATTTTGATGAAGTCAATGTTTGAGTGAAAACACTGAAACTCAAGTCATTTTTACGTGGGAGATGTGGAGTAATCATGAAATCATTTATTACAGAAAACACTAGCTGTTGAAATGTTTACTATGTTTACTCACAATCAACTATCCTAACACCATAAACATAGTCTCAGGCCCTGGGCGGTCTTGACAAAATGTACAGTACATCCTTACGGTCAAACCACCTCTTCACAGGAGTGCCATCCTAACCAATATCTTGTTATCCTACGTGTGGGAGCTCTGCTTATGTGTGGGAGCCCAGCTCACATTGAAACAATGTGTATATACACGCCTAGCTCCAAACTTCTATTACCCAACCCATAGGTCTATCAGCAACCCTAGCCAAGGGTTGGAGTATGTGTTTGGGGTTCTAAGGCTGTGTTTACACAGGCAGCCCAATTCTGATCTTTTTCTCCACTAATTGGTCTTTTGACCAATCACATCAGATCTTTTCACATCAGATCTCTTTTTAGAGCTGATCTGATTGGTCAAAAGAACAATTAGTGGGAAAAATATCAGAATTGGGCTGCCTGTGTAAACGCAGCCTAAGATACCTGTAATACATTGTGATGGGGTCCTAAGGTGAAAGGGAGAGACAGGCCACAATATTAATCTAACCCTAGGTATAATGAGGCTGCTCCGAAGGCTTTCCCCTGGCGAATCAAGACAAATGGCCCTTGTTTATGCCAGGCTTTGCCGTCCATCGGTATCCATTTCATGTCCAAATTGGCCCATCTGCCAACTACGCCATAAAACTGCGAAAGTGAAATAAACTGTAATCGAAGGAGAGCCTTTATTCGCCATTACGTGACAGAGTACTTTTATAGTCTGGTGAAAGCCCAATCCCTTGAGAGGATGGTGAATTCACAGATGACAATGCTTCCATCTTTCTTGACAAGAGTATTTTATCAAGCGCAAATATTCTGCCCCCAATCAATTCTTCACCACTTCGTCCGCTCTTACCGGCAACAGGCAACTCGAGGATTTAAAAAAACACAACAAAACATGGCCACTTAGATGCCGCTCATTGTTGATGTTCGAGTGGTAGCGGGTGTCACACGGTGCGGACGTCAAATTAGGGACATTTTAACTGTCAGTGTCCAAAGAATGGTGAGGGACAGATCAGAAGGGGCGGTGGCATCCCATAATACAGTGATGTTAAGCTGTTGCCATGGTGATAATTAAACCAGTGCCTCATAGGAATACCTCTCACCTGTTTGGGTTCAGAAAAGAGACACGCAGCGACTTCACTACCATACAGGAAGTGTAGAATATATTTTAAAGAAATATAACATCTCTAAAATAACAAGATACAGTATAGTATCTATAATAAAAAGATACAGTATAGTATCCACAATAACAAGATACAGTATAGTATCTACAATAACAAGATACATTATAGTATCTACAATTATAGCATACAGTATAGTGTCTACAATAATAAGATACAGTATAGTATCTACAATAACAAGATACAGTATAGTATCTACAATAACAAGATACAGTATAGTATGTACAATAACAAGATACAGTATAGTATCTACAATAACAGGATACAGTATAGTATCTACAGTTACAAGATACAGTAGCTCTAACAGGAACTTACCGTATAACATGACTGCGTTATCGGAAGATTAACCTGTAATACACAAAACTGACTTTATCATTTGTGAACAAGTATCGGTGACAGCAATTCACAAACTATCACATGAATCACATTGACAATATTCATGCCCAACCTTTGTTTTGCAGCCTTTGCATTTACCATAAGTATTTTACAACCACTGTTGTAGCTGCTATTTGCTAATGACATGCCCATCACTAGGGACACACACATGTATCCCCCTAATAATTTTAGATAATGCATTCTCCACACAGTAACATCGTGACAGACAGGAATACAGCAGTACATTGTTTTTCCACGTCCCACAGCAGTGCACTGTCTAAATGCCTGCAGCAGTGTAAGTAAGTGAAGGCTGATTCCGATTTGCAGTGTTGGTGCTAGGGAGAGCATTGTGTACACTTTCGCTCCTGGCTGTAGCTTGCAGAGCTGGCTTGAGCAGTTGTAATGTATCAAGGTTTGTTTAGTCACGACAAGCTATCAGACGGTCCACCGTGACACGGTTTGCTGGCTCCTTATCGACTTCAGTGCTGATGAATTAGGAGAAACTGGAGTTGTTAGACTTTGAGTAAAGGTATATGCTGAAGTTGGGCTTTTTAAACACCTTTTCCCCAACACTGTTGACACAGTTTTTTTTCAACACTGGTTTTCCCAAAACTGTATTTTTTTCTACAGTTTTAACACTGTAACACTTGGACAACTGTAATGAAGAAGGAATGACCTGCATAACATCATTTAAACACGCATCAATCAATCAAACACATTTATTTTATGAAGCTTGTTAAACATCAGCAGTTGTCACAATCTGCTTATACAGATAGCCAGCCTAAAACCCCCAAAGAGCAAAAAATGCAGATGTGGAAGGACAGTGGCTAGGAAAAACTCCCTAGAAAGGCAGGAACCTAGGAAGGAACCTAGAGAGGAACCAGGCTCTGAAGGGTGGCTCCTCTTCTGACTGTGCCAGTTTGAGATTCTAAGAGTACATGGCCATAAAGGCTAGATCATTCGTCAAGATGTTCAAACATTCATAGATGACCAGCAGGGTCAAATAATATTCACAGTGGTTATAGAGGGTGCAACCGGTCAGCACCTTAGGAGTAAATGTCAGTTGTCTTTTCATAGCCGAGCGTTCAGAGGTCGAGACATCAAGTGCATGAGAGAGAGAGAGAGATGGAGATGGAGAGCGAGCGAGAGCGAGAGAGGACCTTAACACACATGCAGACACACACACGCTAACACACACACAGTAACACGTGGGATATAGCAGTAAGAATGTCAATTTAATATGCAGTGCAGATCACCTCCCATTACCCTATTACACAGAGAGAAATGCTTTGATGTAGAAAATACATTTATTTGAAACAATTTCAAAATGACAGTTTCTTTACAGTATAAATATTGAAATAAAGATTAAACAGAACCGTACTGATGACGCATGCATTTTTAGGATTTGTGCAATGAAGAGTATTACAATGGTCTGCCCTTAGAATTATAATAAATGTGTTAAAGAGGTCAATGAAACGCAGACTTTGGGGATTGGCGTTCAACAAATCTGATCTAACAAAGTAGGTAGTTGTCAAATCCGTCACGATTGATGTATTTTAACAGGTCCACAAAGTGGTTACTAAAGTGTGATTTGCATATATTTTGCTGTTTTCGCTGCATAACATTTAGAAGTTGTCCCTTTTCAGGTTTAAAGAGGTGACTGCTAAATGCTAACTCCCGTTCGTATAAGCTGGTAGCATAGCTAGCATACAGAAATCAGTGGTGGTAGTCAAAGTCGTTTTTAACTGTAATGCAGCTGATGGGTCACGATGACATCCATACAAGCATTATACTCCGATTTTTTTTCCTCAACGTAGTGTGAAATACACATATAAACAATTGCATACATATAGGCACATTTTGCTGGGGGGCAATGAGGAGATTCAGGAAATTTCCTCCATGGCATCTTTCTCCCACGTGTTTCCAAGTCATTTCCATTGTTTTGGTCGAGTTCCATTGACCTCTTTACCGCATCTATGTAACCCAAGATTTCCTAATTTCCTATTTTACAACCTTGATTCCCTTTCAGATTTCATATATAGTATTATAATAGGTGTTCAATATTTGTATGAAAATGTAATCAAAACAGCTCAATAGAATCTGATGTAAAGCAATGAACACAAGAGAGAACTATTCAAACAAACATTGCAGAGCAAAATATCTACACCATTAAATAAGCACACAAACTGTAACAAATATAACAAAACCCAATGACTTCCCCTACAAATCTGCAGCTGTACAAGAAAATGTATTTTCAGAGTCAGTCTTGCCTCTGAAGGATGTCTGAAGACATTACCACTGTTCAATGATCGACGACCAAGGCTAAAATGCCAACGCATGTTTCCTGCTCATAGGGCGAAAGGAGCTTCGAGGCTCATGGGATGAATGGTTGTACTCCACCGATATAATGGCCTTACATGCCGAAGGAATGTCTTTCCGGGGAAATTCAGGAGAAATAAAATGAATTATACATGTGGATGAACTCTCAGTGACCTTCTAGGTCAGCTAGTTCAGCTTTGTCTACCAGTGGAGGCAGTGGAGGAGTCGCCTTAGGAACTGGTGGTGGCAGAGATGACACAAAGAAGAAACACTTCCATGTTCCCGTTATCTGTCACTCTGTTAATCTTTCTTTTTAATAAGTATTTGAACAAAGCAGGGGTGACATTGAGAACATCAAAATGAGTTGTCAACAACAAACCAAATAGTGAGGATGATGCAATTATCGTTCAACAAAACAAAGTGTTGCTTTGATATGTCGTGTCATTGAAGAATGCATCATAACAACGTTAGATGTCGCTACAGCAACAGCTTGCTGTGACAACTGCTATAACACTCTTATTAGAATGTAACACCACTCTTGTTACAATGTAACAAGGGACTACAGATACAAAAGCTCTGGCCTCTTTCCTTTACTACTGAACACACACTTATGTACACTATCATGGGAAACACGTTCCTGTGACTGAAAAAAGAACTTGTGCAACATTCTCTAAACATCCCCGTCCTTCTCTCCTCTCACTCTCCTTTGTGTCGTTACATGCCGACTCCAGGCACGGCATTCTGGGATAGCTCGGCATGGTGCATTCGGTGCTTAACCATCCACCCATCTCTGTTTACAGCCAGACTGGCTACACCTGCTGCCAGGGGACCTGTGCGTGCCTTCAAGCTGCTGACTGGCTGACTGGTGCTCCTGCTTCTACTCCTGCTGATGACAGCTTTCGGAGGACTGCTTGCACAGCAGTGTAGTGGAGGAAACTAGCTAATAGCTAGCACGCACACTGTTGTGTGTACAGTATTTCACTATGTTAGGGAATTCAAGTGGAACTTGACTCAACAGTTGGTTTCTAACTTCTAAATGAAGCTGATGAAATATGTTGATAGTGGGATAATTTGATAAGACATATGGATGGGATGGTGGTTAAAAATCTGTGTCTTGTGTAGTTTTTACTCTAGACACCTTATCAGATGAGTGGAAAGTCAACACAAAGTTGTTTTGTTCCCTTCTTGTATGGAAATAATGTTTGCGAGATAATGTTTGAGGAGATTACCATGAAACTCTGAGAGTTCATGTGCTTTACAGAGATAGAACACTATGAATATATGCCAGCAAAGGACATGATAAACTATAGCACTGCAAAATACCTACAAGCTACTTGTCCTTGTCACGTTGAAGGGCCTTATACAATATACTCATCAGTAATAACAATTGACATGTACAACAATGTGTGATCATCTTGATGAGTCAGACACAAATGATATCCACGGATCATAAATGGTTGACTCCATTTTTCTCGTTACATTCAAAGGGCAAACAATATAAATAATCCCATGATGCTTATGGAAAGTGTTATCTGTTACAATGAGTTTAACCATTGAGATGCATGTAAAAAATTACCACCAATGATGTGTTTTATTTCATGTCAAACAGGGGTGGCGTGTAAACCTGGTTTGATATTTAGAAAATGATGCCCATCTTAACAGTTAAACCCTTTGTACAAGACAGATTCATTGTATAGCCATACATTAACAAAATGATGGATATGCAAGTCTGTATATATACTGTATGTAAAAATTAGTGAGCTCTTTTGATGAATTTTATTTTATTTATTTTATTTATTTAACCTTTATTTAACCAGGTAAGCCAGTTGAGAACAAGTTCTCATTTACAACGGCGACCTGGCCAAGATAAAGCAAAGCAGTGCGATAAAAACAACAACACAGAGTTACATATGGGGTAAAACAAAACATAAAGTCAAAAATACAACAGAAAATATATATACAGTGTGTGCAAATGTAGCAAGTTATGGAGGTAAGGCAATAAATAGGCTATAGTGCAAAATAATTACAATTAGTATTAACACTGGAATGATAGATGTGCAAGAGATGATGTGCAAATAGAGATACTGGGGTGCAAATGAGCAAAATAAATAACAATATGGGGATGAGGTAGTTGGGTGGGCTAATTTCAGATGGGCTGTGTACAGGTGCAGTGATCGGTAAGGTGCTCTGACAACTGATGCTTAAAGTTAGTGAGGGAGATTAGAGTCTCCAGCTTCATAGATTTTTGCAATTAGTTCCAGTCATTGGCAGCAGAGAACTGGAAGGAATGGCGGCCAAAGGAGGTGTTGGCTTTGGGGATGACCAGTGAGATATACCTGCTGGAGCGCGTACTACGGGTGGGTGTTGCTATGGTGACCAATGAGCTAAGATAAGGCGGGGATTTGCCTAGCAGTGATTTATAGATGGCCTGGAGCCAGTGGGTTTGGCGACGAATATATAGTGAGGACCAGCCAACAAGAGCGTACAGGTCACAGTGGTGGGTAGTATATGGGGCTTTGGTGACAAAACGGATGGCACTGTGATAGACTACATCCAATTTGCTGAGTAGAGTGTTGGAGGCTATTTTGTAAATGACATCGCCGAAGTCAAGGATCGATAGGATAGTCAGTTTTACGAGGGCATGTTTGGCAGCATGAGTGAAGGAGGCTTTGTTGCGAAATAGGAAGCCGATTCTAGATTTAACTTTGGATTGGAGATTCTTAATGTGAGTCTGGAAGGAGAGTTTACAGTCTAACCAGACACCTAGGTATTTGTAGTTGTCCACATACTCTAGGTCAGACCCGTCGAGAGTAGTGATTCTAGTTGGGTGGGCGGGTGCCAGCAGCGTTCGATTGAAGAGCATACATTTAGTTTTACTAGTGTTTAAGAGCAGTTGGAGGCTACTGAAGGAGTGTTGTATGGCATTGAAGCTCGTTTGGAGGTTTGTTAACACAGTGTCCAATGAAGGGCCAGATGAATACAAAATGGTGTCGTCTGCGTAGAGGTGGATCTGAGAGTCACCAGCAGCAAGAGCGACATCATTGATATACACGGAGAAAAGAGTCGGCCCAAGAATTGAACCCTGTGGCACCCCCATAGAGACTGCCATAGGTCCAGACACAGGCCCTCCGATTTGACAGTAGTTGGTGAACCAGGCGAGACAGTCATTTGAGAAACCAAGGGGAATAGAAAATAACCATTTACAACACTTGCTTATCTACAACATATACATCGTGTCCTTAATAATAACATGCACAAGTCAAGGACCTCATTAAAAACAAATACATTTGGACTCTTTCTATATACACTGCTCAAAAAAATAAAGGGAACACTTAAACAACACAATGTAACTCCAGGTCAATCACACTTCTGTGAAATAAAACTGTCCACTTAGGAAGCAACACTGATTGACAATAAATGTCACATGCTGTTGTGCAAATGGAATAGACAACAGGTGGAAATTATAGGCAATTAGCAAGACACCCCCAATAAAGGAGTGGTTCTGCAGGAGGTGACCACAGACCACTTCTCAGTTCCTATGCTTCCTGGCTGATGTTTTGGTCACTTTTGAATGCTGGCGGTGCTTTCACTCTAGTGGTAGCATGAGATGGAGTCTACAACCCACACAAGTGGCTCAGGTAGTGCAGCTCATCCAGGATGGCACATCAATGTGAGCTGTAGCAAGAAGGTTTGCTGTGTCTGTCAGCGTAGTGTCCAGAGCATGGAGGCGCTACCAGGAGACAGGCCAGTACATCAGGAGACGTGGAGGAGGCCATAGGAGGGCAACAACCCAGCAGCAGGACCGCTACCTCCGCCTTTGTGCAAGGAGGAGCAGGAGGAGCACTGCCAGAGCCCTGCAAAATGACCTCCAGCAGGCCACAAATGTGCATGTGTCTGCTCAAACGGTCAGAAACAGACTCCATGAGGGTGGTATGAGGGCCTGACGTCCACAGGTGGGGGTTGTGCTTACAGCCCAACACCGTGCAGGACCTTTTGCATTTGCCAGAGAACACCAAGATTGGCAAATTCGCCACTGGCGCCCTGTGCTCTTCACAGGTGAAAGCAGGTTCACACTGAGCACATGTGACAGACGTGACAGAGTCTGGAGACGCCGTGGAGAACGTTCTGCTGCCTGCAACATCCTCCAGCATGACCGGTTTGGCGATGGGTCAGTCATGGTGTGGGGTGGCATTTCTTTGGGGGGCCGCACAGCCCTCCATGTGCTCGCCAGAAGTAGCCTGACTGCCATTAGTTACCAAGATGAGATCCTCAGACACCTTGTGAGACCATATGCTGGTGCGGTTGGCCCTGGGTTCCTCCTAATGCAAGATAACGCTAGACCTCATGTGGCTGGAGTGTGTCAGCAGTTCCTGCAAGAGGAAGGCATTGATGCTATGGACCGCCCGTTCCCCATACCTGAATCCAATTGAGCACATCTGGGACATCATGTCTCGCTCCATCCACCAACGCCACGTTGCACCACAGACTGTCCAGGAGTTGGCGGATGCTTTAGTCCAGGTCTGGGAGGAGATCCCTCAGAAGACCATCCGCCACCTCATCAGGAGCATGCCCAGGCATTGTAGGGAGGTCATACAGGCACGTGGAGGCCACACACACTACTGAGCCTCAGTTTGACTTGTTTTAAGGACATTACATCAAAGTTGGATCAGCCTGTAGTGTGGTTTTCCACTTTAATCTTGAGTGTGACTCCAAATCCAGACCTCCATGGGTTGATACATTTGATTTCCATTGATAATTTTTGTGTGATTTTGTTGTCAGCACATTCAACTATGTAAATAAAAAAGTATTTAATAAGATTATTTAATTCATTCAGATCTAGGATGTGTTATTTTAGTGTTCCCTTAATTTTTTTGAGCAGTGTATAACATCTTGCTTTTTAACACATTTTCAAGAACTGATAACAGGCCATGACTAGATCTCCTGTGTTCTGCATTTGTCACGCCCTGGCTCTGGGACTCTTATATGTTGAGCCAGGGTGTGTAGATTCTATGTGTTTGTGTTTCTATGTTAGGATCTAGTTCATGTGTATCTATGTTGGCCGGGGTGGTTCTCAATCAGAGGCAACGAGAATCAGCTGTTGCTTGTTGTCTCTGATTGGGAACCATACTTAGGCAGCCTGTTTGGCACAGTGTATTGTGGGATCTTGTTCCGTGTTGGTTTGTGTTTGTTACAAAGGACTTCACGTATCGTTTTGTTGTTTTTGTTCGTGTGGTGAATATATAATAAAGTATGTTCGCATTCCACGCTGCGCATTGGTCCTATCCTTTTGACGATCGTGACAGAAGATCCCACCAATACTGGACCAAGCAGCGTGTTTCGGAGCTAACGCCGGGTAAGGAGATGGAGAAGTTGGCGATGGCCCAGGTGGGCCAATGGTGGTCATGGGAGGACATGTTCGAGGGCAGAGGACCATGGGCAAAGGTTAAAGCCTTGGCAAGAGAGAGGAGGTACGGCGCCAACAGTGTTGTCGTCGGACAGGCGAGAGGCAACCCCAAGACATTTTTAGGGGGGGCACATGGCATGGACGACGGGGCTGCTGGAGGCAGATAAGGGGCGAGTTTGTGGACGAGGAGAGAAGGCCACTGGGTTACGGGAGCCATTGGTGATTAGAGGGAGGGAAAGAGGCACGGCGAGAGGTACTGAAGTGTGTTGCCAGTCCGGTCCGGCCCGTTCCTGATCCCCGTATAAGGCCAGTGGTGTGTGTTCCCAGTGCGGTCCGGCCTGTTCCTGTCCCTCGCACCAAGCCTGTGATGCGCGTCGCCAGCCCGGTCCGGCCTGTTCCTGCCCCTCGCACCAAGCCTATGGTGCGCGTCGCCAGCCCGACCCGGCCTGTTCCTGCCCCTCGCACCAAGCCAATGGTGCGCGTCGCCAGCCCGGCCCGGCCTGTTCCTGATCCCCGTAAAGGCCAGTGGTGTGTGTTCCCAGTGCGGTCCGGCCTGTTCCTGTCCCTCGTACCAAGCCTGTGATGTGCGTCGCCAGCCAGGTCCGGCCTGTTCCTGCCCCCCGCACCAAACCTATGGTGCGCGTCGCCAGCCCGGCCCGGCCTGTTCCTGCTCCCCGCACCAAGCCAATGGTGCGCGTCGCCAGCCCGGCCCGGCCTGTTCCTGCTCCCCGCACCAAGCCTATGGTGCGCGTCGCCAGCCCGGCCCGGCCTGTTCCTGCTCCCCGCACCAAGCCAATGGTGCGCGTCGCCAGCCCGGCCCGGCCTGTTCCTGCTCCCCGCACCAAGCCTATGGTGCGCGTCGCCAGCCCGGCCCGGCCTGTTCCTGCTCCCCGCACCAAGCCAATGGTGCGCGTCGCCAGCCCGGCCCGGCCTGTTCCTACTCCCCGCACCAAGCCTATGGTGCGCGTCGCCAGCCCGGCCCGGCCCGTTCCTGCTCCCCGCACCAAGCCAGGGGTGCGTGTCGTCAGCCCGGTCTGGCCCATTCCTGCTCCCCGCACCAAGCCTGTGGTGCGCATCGTCAGCCCGGTCCGGCCCGTTCCTGCTCCCCGCACCAAGCCAGGGGTGCGCGTCGTCAGCCCGGTCCGTCCCGTTCCTGCTCCCCGTACCAAGCCAGGGGTGCGCGTCGTCAGCCCGGTCCGGCCCATTCCTGCTCCCCGCACCAAGCCTGTGGTGCGCATCGTCAGCCTGGTCTGGCCCGTTCCTCCTCCCCGCACCAAGCCAGGGGTGAGCGTCGTCAGCCCGGTCCGGCCCGTTCCTACTCCCCGCACCAAGCCAGGGGTGCGCGTCGTCAGCCCGGTCCGGCCCATTCCTGCTTCCCGCACCAAGCCTGGGGTGCGTGTCGTCAGTCCGGCACAGCCCGTGCCCGGTTCACCGGTGCCTGGTCAGGTACCGGTCAGCTGCTCCACACCGGAGCCTAAGCAATCCGCTCCACCGATGTCCAGTCCAGCTCCAGCCAGCGGGACCAGACCAGGGGCACTACGGGGGGGTTATTAGAGGGTGGTGGTCACGCCCGGAGCCGGATCCGCCTCCGAGGAGGAATGCCCACCCGGCCCTCCCCTGTTCGGTTTATGTTTGGCGTGTTCGCAGTCCGCGCCTTTGGGGGGGGGGGGGGGGGGGGTACTGTCACGCCCTGGCTCTGGGACTCTTATATGTTGAGCCAGGGTGTGTAGATTCTATGTGTTTGTGTTTCTATGTTAGGATCTAGTTCATGTGTATCTATGTTGGCCGGGGTGGTTCTCAATCAGAGGCAATGAGAACCAGCTGTTGCTTGTTGTCTCTGATTGGGAACCATACTTAGGCAGCCTGTTTGGCACAGTGTATTGTGGGATCTTGTTCCGTGTTGGTTTGTGTTTGTTACCAAGGACTTCACGTATCGTTTTGTTGTTTTTGTTCGTGTGGTGAATATATAATAAAGTATGTTCGCATTCCACGCTGCGCATTGGTCCAATCCTTTTGACGATCGTGACAGCATTGTACTTTTACTACAAGCATGTGGAAAGTAAATATACATATAGTTTATACAGAGCGATAACAGATATCTAAAGATAAATTGGTACATTTTCAATAATATTCCCTGTTAGATCGGAGACCTAGACATGTTGGCCCATACAGACAATACTCTTATACCTCATGAAAGTAAAACTTTAAGAAATGTACATACCTCTCTTCGTAGGTTTTAATAAAGGCTTTGATAAATGTCCATGAAATAAGGCAATTAAGGACTGAAAATTAAACGTTTCTTTGTAATCCAAATTGTGTAGCAGTAGGCCTAAGTAGCTCATACTTGTAATTAAAACTTGTCTCATTGAGTGGATTTCAAATTCGCCGCATAGATGCTATCAAACAAGACACCCATGCACATCAATATAAATGAGTTCCTTAGAAAACTATTAACATTGGGTTTGTGTTTGAGAAATTACAGAATAAATAAAAAAAGAGAAAACCCTCAAAATGGCAATACTTTAAGTCTGTACACATTTGTTGCATTCCTTCCTCGGCTTTACACGCTAGTACAGTTAGGAATCTCCCTTGTGCTCTCGCAGGCATTTCCAATTCGCCCTGGGGTAGAGAGAAAAAAAACACAACATAAGAACAATGTGGGTTAGTCCACTAGTAGTAGAGCCTTTGATGCCTGTGAAACAAATAACTACTTGGACATTGATACGGCCTGTTAATTACTTGGGTTTCATTACAATGTCATATCAAAAGCTCTTAAGCTGTTGTTTCATGTGTGGGACATAAGTGGCTGACCCATTCGTTAGTTTGTTTCCTTGTTTTCTTCTGAAGATACAGTACCCCTCCTTTTTCCTACCAGTTAATTCCATGTAAAGAAACAATGTAGACTTTCTAAACACTATGTAGTGTATACACTGCAGGTCAAAAGTCAACATTGTTATACATGGAGATATGACCCATATGTGTTCTAGTCCAATACAATTAGTTTGGACAATGTATGTGTAACATTGGTGGATCTTTCTCAACAAGGAAGTTCAAAGTCACCAAATCAGTAACTTGCTAATAACAGAATAAACAACGATTTATCAGACTATGTATCTTACGTTTAACCCTGGCGTCCATCTCCTTCTCACTGAGGGTGATTTAGACGTGCTGTCATTCTGGCTGACCGAACCGATCATCTCATGCTCTTTCTCCTGGTTCACCTCTGCTTATATGTTAATCCAGGGGATTTTTCTGCAGATTGGTAAATGTAGACAGACAACAGCCATGTTACAATAAGCAATGACTAGTCAATGATGGTCCGTCCCATTGGCAGCATTTCTCAAAGATGTATATTACACTTTTAGTTCAGAGTTCGTATGATGACAAGACTAAATTAACCCCTGTACATGTTATTATCATGAAGCCACTAAGAAAATCTTAATCTACGCATCATTAAATTCCCATTTGACATCAATGTCTAGTAGTGATATAAGACTGTAATCCTAATGCATATACATTTTGCATAATCTCTGAAAAATCTTTCCCCATTGATATTTATGATTAGAAATATGTGTTTAATCGACTCGTACTTCAATTTATTTCAAATTACAAGCAATTTTGTTATTTAATTGTTTTGCTTTGTTGTGTGTGACATTTCAATAAATCTGTTTCCTCTTTAGATTAATGCAGGAAATTCCATATCCATAATTGATGCGTTTTCCGCAGACTTTTCCATCATTCAATAATTCAGCTACTAACAGCCAAAGTACGACAACAGCATATTAACCAATTTAATGATAGTTTTCTTAACATAACATCACTGATTCACACATGTGCCTCATGCATCCAGATCACTCTAAATCTGTTTACTACATCTACAGAATAATTTGAAAAGATATTTCAAAGGAATGTAATTAGTTCATCGTTCATTTATGCAGGCTCTATCAATCTAGCATATTATTATAATATGCATTTTTAAAGATGATGGCAGGTGATTAGATTAGTGATGGGATACAGTGTTCAAATATATAATCATACAGTACTGTACATACCTCTTGAATTTGTAGATGAGAAACACTGCTAAACCCAGGAATACTACTGATAGGAGCATCAGCATGGCTGAACTGCTGTGTCTCGGGCTGGAATCCACCAAGGGTGCTGTAACAGAGGGTAGAGGAAGACCAACGTTAAACATAACAAGAACATAGCAACACAATAAAGGCTGTTGTTTTTTGAGATTTTCTTGCTTCATTGCCAAAATTGAACCTATACTTTGTTGTATCACCAATAACAACCATGGAGTACAGTTGAGATATATTTTTTGCATCGCAATAGTCTGGTACAGTAGGGCTATATACATTCAATGCATATGCTTTACTTGAATCAATTTGTTTAAAACAAATGTGTATTAAACAGGACCACAGTGTACAATAAAGTTTTGTTTTGGAGCCACAACATTGTCAAAAAACTATTCCCTTTCAGTGGCCCGTATACAGCAACAAATGTCATTTATTTTGTCTGATATGTGTGATGATGTAGTCTAGGCCCAAAACAACAGAGCTGGGACAAGGGACGACTTCGCCACCAAGTTTATGCAACAGTAAATAAATCTGGCTATGGATTATGGGTAGATCCACGGCAATGATAGTGCATTATGAGAACCTGCCCTGTTTATAATTTCACAAAATCAAAAGACGGTTGTAGTGTGAAATTGCTATTTCTAATTGGTTGCCTTTCCTCCAACTAAAAGCCATCTGCTTAAAACAAGCATAGCAACATTCATATTCTGAGGTAAATGCTAAATTATGGTAAAAACTAGCCTTTTACAATGACAACTGTCACAAATATAGTGCAACACAGCAACACTTACTGTGGAATAAGTGTGTGATGCTGATTATCCTATTCAACACCTCATTCTCACCCTCTCTCTGGGGTATTACATTGACTTTGAAATGAATATTAGTATATTTTCTACTTTGTATTTTTTCCAGCCCCAGCTCTGAGAGGCGGCCAGTGATGTCGATGGCCTTTCTGAAGCAGCTTGAAGGCTCTTCCTACCTTTTCTGAGATGACACACACACACACACACAAATCTTTTCCATTGTGAAGCAGGTTTTGTGTTGTTTCTGGGTGGACACTGGCAAATCATTTGAATTGCAGCCAAGAGTAGTTATTTATTTGTCTCACTTCAAGCCAACACTCAAACTGGTGTAATGTTGATGATAATATTTTTGTGATTCTGAATTCTGCATGCATTTATAACCAAACTTCTCTTTTTTTGTCCTTTTCTCAAGGACTAAATAATCAACATAATTATACTCAGTGCAACACTCATTTTGTGGTTGGATGGCTGTAAAAGACAGTGAACAGATGTTGGGCGTATTGATATAAAAGATCCCTTGTCTCAAGGAGTTCCACTTAAAATAAAATCCATCATCCCTTTCCTCCCATGTCCTCCTCCAATCTTCATACACCCAGGATGGTGACAAACATATCATGCATTTTTTAAAATACAGAACAAAAAAAGTGTTTGGTTTATGCTATCCAAATATGGCTTATAAAGAGATTATCTCCAGTAAATGACATTGCATTTACGACATTGTCACGATCATTTATGGAAGATACGGACCAAGGCGCAGCGTGATAAGCGTACATTTTATTAAGTACTTAACTCACGACAAAACAACAAACAAACGAAACGTGAAGTCCTAGGTTACACAAAACAAACCTTAACGGAACAAGATCCCACACCGACTAGTGCCAAACAGGCTGCCTAAGTATGGACCCCAATCAGAGACAACGAGATACAGCTGCCTCTGATTGGGAACCACCCTGGCCAACATAGATCTAAACGATCTAGAACATCAACATAGAAAATATAACACAGAAACTACACACCCTGGCTCAACATTTCAGAGTCCCCAGAGCCAGGGCGTGACAGTACCCCCCCCCCCCCCCCCCCCCCCCAAAAGGCGCGGACTGCGACCGCGCCACACAAACACAACAGGGTAGGGGCCGGGTGGGCATTCCGCCTCGGAGGCGGATCCGGCTCCGGGCGTGACCACCACTTTCTCTCCACCTCCCCGTTGCGCCCCTGATCTGGTCTGGCACCGCTGACTGGAGCTGGACCCGACGACGGTGGATCAAACCGTACAGGCTCCGGACTGGAGCCGCTGGCCGGAGCTGGACTGGACACCGGTGGAGCGGATTGCTCTGGCTCCGGAGTGGATCCGCTGACTGGAATTGGAGCGGACCCCGGTGGAGCGGATTGCTCTTGCTCCGGAGTGGAGCAGCTGACCGGTGCCGGACCAGGCACCGGTGGAACAGGCACGGGCCGTGCCGGACTGGACACACGCAACACTGGCTTGGTGCGGGGAGCAGGAACGGGCCGGACTGGGCTGACGACGCGCACCACTGGCTTGGTGCGGGGAGCAGGAACGGGCCGGACCGGGCTGACGACGCGCACCACTGGCTTGGTGCGGGGAGCAGGAACGGGCCGGACCGGGCTGACGACGCGCACCACTGGCTTGGTGCGGGGAGCAGGAACAGGCCGGACCGGGCTGGCGACGCGCTCCACTGGCTTGGTGCGAGGGGCAGGAACAGGCCGGACCGGGCTGGCGACGCGCACCACTGGCTTGGTGCGAGGGGCAGGAACAGACCGGGCTGGCGACGCGCACCACTGGCTTGGTGCGGGGAGCAAGAACGGGCCGGACCGGGCTGACGACGCGCACCACTGGCTTGGTGCAGGGAGCAGGAACAGGCCGGACTGGGCTGGCGACGCGCACCACTGGCTTGGTGCGAGGGGCAGGAACAGGCCGGACCGGGCTGGCGACGCGCACCACTGGCTTGGTGCGAGGGGCAGGAACAGGCCGGACCGGGCTGGCAATGCGCACCACTGGCTTGGTGCGAGGGGCAGGAACGGGCCGGTCTGGACTGGGAATACGCACCACTGGCTTGGTGCGGGGAGCAGGAATGGGCCGGACCGGGCTGACGACGCGCACCACTGGCTTGGTGCGGGGAGCAGGAACAGGTCGGACCGGGCTGGCGACGCGCACCACTGGCTTGGTGCGAGGGGCAGGAACGGGCCGGGCTGGACTGGGAATACGCACCACTGGTTTGGTGCGGGGAGCAGGAACGGGCCGGACCGGACTGGGAACACGCACCACTAACTTAGTGCGGGGATCAGGAACGGGCCGGACCGGACTGGTGACACACACCACTTGCTTGGTGCGAGGAGCGGGACTGGGTTTCCTTATAAACCTCCGCTCCTTCTGCTGCCTAACCAGTTCCTCTCGCCGTGCCTCTACACTCTCCCTCTCCCTTAACGCCTCTTGTAGCTCCTCCCTCTGACCAATTAACTCCTGCTCCCTCTGGACCAATAGCCCCCGTAACCTGGTGGCCTCCTCTCCTAGTCTGCAGATTCGCCCTGTAGCTGCCTCCTGCTGCCCCGTCGTCCACGCCGTGTGCCCCCCCCCAAAAAAATGTCTTGGGGTTGCCTCTCGCGTGTCTGTCGTCAGCACGGTTGGCGCCGTTTCTCCTCTCCTGCCTGGGCATTTACCTTTACCCATGGCCCTTTCCCCGTGAATATCTCCTCCCATGACCACCATTTGCCCACCTGAGACATCGCTATCTTCTCCTCCTGGGCACACTGCTTGGTCCTCTGTTGGTGGGATCTTCTGTCACGATCGTTTATGGAAGATACGGACCAAGGCGCAGCGTGATAAGCGTACATTTTATTAAGTACTTAACTCACGACAAAACAACAAACAAACGAAACGTGAAGTCCTAGGTTACACAAAACAAACCTTAACGGAACAAGATCCCACACCGACTAGTGCCAAACAGGCTGCCTAAGTATGGACCCCAATCAGAGACAACGAGATACAGCTGCCTCTGATTGGGAACCACCCTGGCCAACATAGATCTAAACGATCTAGAACATCAACATAGAAAATATAACACAGAAACTACACACCCTGGCTCAACATTTCAGAGTCCCCAGAGCCAGGGCGTGACAGACATCACAAAAAGAAACAAACACAGCTAAAAAAAGGCAGAATATGTAGAGAAAATTATGATTTCTCATGCAAGTACATACAGTTAATTTATGTAATTATCTTGATACTAACTTTTTTCCATACCCAAGTTAGCTGTGTGATGTAAACGATTACTCTTTCTCCTGGCTTTAGCTCAAACTCCACCAGATTCTGGTCCAGAGCGCAGGCAAGTATCTCAGAGATCTGTTGAAGGAGATGAAAGAAGCATAATTTAGTTAAACAATTGTCACCATTTACAGCTCTTTCAATTCACACACTGCATATTTAAATAATATTTGCCATCTTGTCATGACACCCACCACATTGGTTCAGTTATCTCAATTGTCAGACTCGGGCGCGTAGAATGAATGTGTGTCATTTTAGCCATGACAATGTAATTATCCTATTGGGTGAATTGGTGTGAAGGATTGGAAACAATTAGTCATATATGCCATGACAGAATTACAATGACACTCAAAATGTCAGCGTCCAATCTAACTGTCCCATACCTGCTTTAGCTCCTCTTCGCTCTTTTTCCTGCCCTCTGATTGGTTCTTGTGTGGTAACAGGAAGAGCTCAGCGGCCGTTGGCACACCTGGAAACACTGCAACCAATAGCTGATCCTCTGGAAAGTCTGACACCTGTTGACAATGGACAGTACTGTTACAATATGTTCATACTTGTATAGTATTCTTTGTCTACAGTCAAAAACAATGCTTTTAGAGTATATGCATATTTAACATGTTTGAAATCAAAGGAGAGGGAGGTGACAACGAAATAGTTTTGGGCTTGACCAACATGTGTTGATAACCCAGTACAACCTACAGGTAAAAAATGATACAATATGTCACCAAACCAATAGATGATAATCCAACATTAATAGGACATTCTTATCTCAACCGCCATGTTTTTCACGAAAGTGTATTTATTTCTTGATAGGAAAAGTAGGTCTTGCCAACCAACAGTTTTTCCAGGCCTTCAAAATAGCTACCATTAAATGTTATTTTCTTTATAATGGCCTTTTTCCACTTCAGACCACCTATGAGGCAGGGGGTTCCAACCGGTAATCAGTGCCCATTTTAAAAGCCATTCATGTTTTAATGGGTTCTCTATGGTGCTATCGGCAGACAATGGAGTGGTGTAGTCGGTGAGTCACATACACTTAAAGCACATTAATTATCAAGCATAAAAATCTGTATTTGAGTAGCAAAATAGTGGACAAATAGAGAGCAAAGGAATGACTCACAATGAGAGTAAATAGGCATAGAAGGAAAGGAGAGGGATAGGGAAGGGGATAGGATGCAATCGCCCCTGTAAAAATCAATACACTCAGGCCGGTTTGATCTCTTTGCGATCACTCATTAGTCTAAAAAGCCTTCTGGCTCTGTGTGCTTGGGTAGCACTGGCATTTTATGTCCCCCAAACTCATTGGCTGGAGTGAAACATCTGATCTGGGTTAAGGGAGGGGAGAAGGTGAGTCAGACTGAGTCAGATGAGTGAGCTTTTAGGAGGGAATTTTGGCCAAGCTCAAATGTGGCTGAAAAAACACGTCTACCGGGCTTTATCTTGACACTTTAATATTTGAACAGCAAAAGCTTTTGGAGCGGCTTCCTCACAATCTTACTGTATGCAAAGCTAAATAAAAAGTGGTCAGTTACTAATTACTGTTGTAAACACACCATGATGTGGATTCTGTTTTTCATTCATCGTGAACTTGACCGTAACTATGAACTATGACAATACTAGGTTATGATGATTTACCTATAACTATCATTTTATTCTCTGATGTGAAGTACAGTCATTACCCAGGAAAGGAAAGGTGGGGCGAGAGCATGAAAGGGAGGCCCAGAAGCAGTGCACTCTCTTGGGGAAAAAAGATGACATGTTAACCTCTTGCACCACACTGAGAGGTGCATTAACAGGTGGCGGTGAAACCAGCGGGGGGCTTCCGACAGTCACTGTCTAGTTTTTCCGAGCTACCGTCCTTCTAGATCTGCATTGCTTGCTGTTTGGGGTTTTAGGCTGGGGTTCTGTATAGCACTTTGTGACATCTGCTGATGTAAATAGGGCTTTATAAATAAAATGTGATTGATTGAAACTCCTGAGTGGCGCAGTGGTCTAAGGCACTGCATCGCAGTGCAAACTGTACCACTAGAGATCCTGGTTCGAATCCAGGCTCTGTTGCAGCCGGCCGCGACCGGGAGACCCATGGGGCGGCGCACAATTTGTCCAGGGTAGGGGAGGGAATGGCCGGCAGGGATGTAGCTCAGTTGATAGAGCATGGTGTTTGCAACGCCAGGGTTGTGGGTTCGTTTCCCACGGGGGGCCAGTATAAAAAAAAAAAGTGTTCACTAACTGTAAGTCGCTCTGGATAAGAGCGTCTGCTAAATGACTAAAATGTAAATGATTGATTTGAACCTGAGAGGGAGTCTTCTGCCATCTTCCATGTACCGCAAGGGGAGTAAAGAAGAAGCCGGAGAAACCGAAGATGGAATGACTTCTGAAAATAACTTCAAATAGCCTCTATTACTGAACTCCCCATTCAAACCTTTATGAGGTGGTGGGTTGGAATCAGCTGAGGAGCAAAAGTGCAGCCCTGCCTGGCTCTCACTATTGTCAGCCATAGAGCTGTACTGTAGTACAGCAACACTGCAGCTTAATGGACCCTGACTTTAAATGCGATGTTGCTGCCCCTTTTCCTTCTAATCATCTTCACTTTATTGAGGGGAGATGTTTACTTTGACACATGATGAACTGAACACGAACCGCAGCAAGATAAAAAGAAATGAAGAAATAAATGTAATAACACTTTGTATGGCGGTTATTGCACAATATCTAGGCTATGAACCAACTCTAGCAGTACATGGATGAATAGGTCTTACTATGATTTCCTTTCAGAGAAAGGGTGAAAGAGTGAAAGGAGGGATGGTTTGATAGCATTAAACAGAATATGGAGGAGATTAACTAGTGTTCATAAACTCAATAGAGACCTGAAACCCATATACCGTTGAATGTATTTACTTTAGGTATTAAAAGGTTGTATAACAAAACTTTCAGAATGAAAAGAGGTGCTGTAACACTCTATTGAGGCTAGCAATTAATAACTCAAGCTAGAGCTATGACTTTCTATAACTGAGTGTGCCCCTCAGTTCAACACAATTCAATTGGCTGGTGCTAAAAACATCCCCACAGCATGATGCTGCCACCACCATGCTTCACCGTAGGTATGGTGCCAGGTTTTCGCCAGACTTGACGCTTGGCATTCAGGCCAAAGAGTTCAATCTTGGTTTGATCAGACCAGATAATCTTGTTTCTCATTGTCTGAGAGTCCTTTCGGTGCCTTTTGTCAAACTCCAAGCGGGCTGTCAAGTGCCTTTTACTTAAGAGTGGATTCCGTCTGGCCACTCTACCATAAAGGCCTGATTGGTGGTGCTGCAGAGATGGTTGTCCTTCTGGAAGGTTCTCCTATCTCCATAGAGGAACTCTGGAGCTCTGTCAGAGTGACCATCGGGTTCTTGGTCACCTCCCTGACCAAGGCCTTTCTCCACCGATTGCTCAGTTTGGCCGGGCGGCCAGCTATAGGAAGAGTCTTGGTGGTTTCAAACTTCTTCTGTTTAAGAATGATGGAGGCCACTGTGTTGTTGGGGACCTTCATTTCTGCAGACATTTTTTGGTACCCTTCCCCAGATCTGTGCCTCGACACAATCCTGTATCGGAGCTCTACGGACAATTCCTTTGACCTCATGGCTTGTTATTTTTGCTCTGACATGCACTGTCAACTGTGGGACCTTATATAGACAGGTGTGTGCCTTTCAAAATAATGTCCAATCAATTTAATTTACCACAGGTGGACTCCAATCAAGTTGTAGAAACAGCTCAAGGATGATCAATGGAAACAGCTATATTTCGAGTCTCATAGCAATGGGTCTGAATACTTATGTATATGTGATATTTATGTTTTTTTATTTTTAATACATTTGCAAAAAGTTCTAAAAACTTATTTTTGCTTCATCATTTTGGGCTATTGTGTGTAGATTGATGAGGAAAAAATTGATTCAATCCATTTTAGAATGAGGCTGTAACGTAACAAAATGTGGAAATGTCAAGGGGCCTGAATACTTTCCGAATACAGCGTATGTTGCTCCCAGGTGACAAAGTGCAATCCGTCACAAAGCCTCACCCTGACCTCTATCACAGTAGCTCCCTCCACTGGCTCTCAGCCTAGCTCGTCTGAGTCGCCTCTCATGTCATATCCACTGTGGAGATGGTGAATAACTGGCTCCATTGGCTCCAGAAACAGACCGTTAATTCAGCTCCTGATCTAGGTGCATTTTTCTCAAAGTATCCTCCTCATTCCCCACTGTCATTTGTTCTAGTTGTGTCCCTCCTCTAACTGTCTTCTGATGGTTGGGAAAGCTGACAGAGATGTTGGTGTGTGTGAGTGTGTCCGTATGCGTGTGTGTGTTCATGGTTTGACAAAGGGAGATGATTGCTCGTACAAGTGCTTTCTTAGATAATTGGGGAAGCGTCCTCTTCGCATTTATCCTGACATATTCAAATGTAAAGTACCCTCAAACGTTGCATACCAAGTGAGATGGCTGCTAGATGTGCAAATTAGCATTACATCAAGTATAATTATTTGATTAGGGAGATCCGAGAGAGAGAGAGAGAGAGAGAGAGAGAGAGAGAGAGAGAGAGAGAGAGAGAGAGAGAGAGAGAGAGAGAGAGAGAGAGAGAGAGAGAGAGAGAGAATACTGATCCTTACCTTGGTCTGCTATCATCTTGGTGTCTTGCACAATGGTGTTGGCTGAAAACACTTGGACAGTAACAGTGTTCATTCCCTCGCTGGTGAAGGTGTACGAGATGCTGCCGTCTAAGCTGATTACCGGCTGGAGGAAGAGGGAACATGGACAAAATGGATGATCACACTTTGATCCGGTCATAATCCCTTCACCTAAAACCCCGGAACATGAAAGAAACCCATTTCAGATGATAACAACTTCTCCTTGAACTTCTCACTTAGCGTAGACAGAACTTTTGACTTGAGTAGTTAGAGTAGTCAAAATTCTGACTTTAGTAAAACCCTACAAAAAACATCCTCCCCATAAGACCGAGAACCAATGCAGCTAAGGTAATAACTTATAACATACAAGATCAGAGACTGCTCCGTCACTATCACAGCCACCTTCGATCATAGAAGAGGTCAATGTACCTAAAAACATAGACATTTTGTATACCTCATATAACATCAGTGGAGTCTAGTGAAGGGAGGACGGCTCATAGTAATGGCTGAAGTGGAATGGAACTGGAATGGAAACCATGTCTTTGATGTGTAAAATGCTTTTCCATTTATTCCGTTCCAGCCATTACAATAATCCCGTCCTCCGATTTAGTTAAAGTGACACCAGCCACAGCTGCAGTACATGTACAGTATATGGCATTATAGGGTAAGACCCTTTTTGAATAGTGTCAGTTTACCTCTACTAATGTTGTACAGTTGGTACCGCACATACAGTATACTGTATACTATACACAACATCAGAAGAGGATCTGTTTGCACAATGTGGTCTCACTACTGGAGTCCCACAGGGCTCGGTTCTAGGCCCTCTTCTCTGTACACCAAGTGTTTTAAGTCCAGTTTACCTCAGTGCTGTTCCCAAGCCACCAGAAGTAGCTGAGGGTCCTGGAGTGGATTGGCCAGACCACTGCTGTTAGGTTTACTTCCTTGTTCTTGATGACCACAAATTGAGCCAGCAGCTGGACATGTTCCACAGCACCTGATACAAACACAGAGGATGATTCAAACTCAGCTTTGGATGATTTAGACTCAGCATTGGATGATTCAGACTCAGTATTGGATGATTCAGACTCAGTATTGGATGATTCAGACTCAGTATTGGATGATTCAGACTCTTTATTGGATGATTTAGACTCCATATGGGATGATTCAGACTCCATATGGGATGATTCAGACTCAGTATTGGATGATTCAGACCCAGTACTGGATGATTCAGACTCAGTATTGAATGATTCAGACTCAGTATATGATTGTAATTACATGGATATTTTTTCAGACTACCTACTTTACAATATGAAAAGCACTCGCACATCAAAATATTATTTTTAGAGGGGCGTGGGAAAAAATAAATAGAGAATTAAGAATTAGAGAAAAGAAAATCCCTCACACTGCGCTTGCCAGTATAACTTATCATTATCACTGGGGTAGTGTGTGGGTCTTCTTTTCAATAAGACTACTTTAGCTGAAAAGGGAAGTTGAATGAAATCTTACTCAATAAATGTCATAATGTTTTATAGTTTTGATGGAATTTACTTGAAGAACAAGATTTATTCTAGACTTAAAACACATTGGCGTTGTCATGTTTTTGTCATGATACCTTGTGATTAATATTGTGGTCTCCCATGCTGAGACCGTAATGGAAGCTGACGTGGGTAACGTGGCATTACCGTCATCTAAGCGGTGAAGTTTCCTATAGCGGAGAGATATTACACGGTATTTTAACAGTAAAACTCTGTTGTGACTCTGCGCTCTAGCGTGTACGTCTCCGCCTGGGCTTCTGTTAACTCTTATCCTCTTTAACTGAGACTAATCTTTATCCTTATCCTAGCTTTCAAACGCATGCAGTGTATGTGTGTGTCTGTGTGTGTGTGTGTATGTTTGTGTGTGTTTGTGTGTGTGTGATGTGTGTGACAGAGAGAGAAAGCGTGTGTATCTGTGTGTGTGTCCCTTCTAAGCCTGTGTCTATGTGTATGTGTATGTGCATGTGTGTTGAGTGTGTGTGTGCAGGCGCATGAGTGATGTGAGTCATTTGGACAGGCTCCCTAAACTGTGTTTGGTGTTAAAAATATTCCAATTGGAAATCTGTGGCGGCATCGTGCTTGGCACATTGCTAAAAGCATCGCCTGCACGCTCTCTCCCCTGTGAATTACCTCAAAATGTACCAAACCATGGAGAAAAAAACACCAGCAGAATCAATGCCATCAGAAATATCAAAGTACACTGATTGAAAGTATCGTGGCGACCAGAGACAACATTTAAATGGCACCTTCACGTCTCTTGTTCAAACCCCCTCGTCTCTTGATCAAATCAAGAGATGAGGGGTGCAATTCAAACACTGCACCGCAAAGAGCTGGATAATTCTTGAGCCTTTTAGACATAAGCATGTTATATTTGTCACTATTATTTACTTGACATTTGGTTTGTTCATTACAAGATGATAAGTGCAAGACAGCATCATTGTGCTGTACTATGTGCAAAGCATTCTGGTACTTGCCTATAACTGGCTCCATTGTACACTGCTCTATACTTAGTAAGGTGGTTATTTACAGAGAAATATGAGGCAGATATATTCAATTATGATCCTTGAGAACCACATCACTGTTGTTTTCCATCCTTTCCCTCCAATCAGAGACTGATCCAGACCTGGGTCACCAGGTGAGCGACTACTCTGGCCAATCAATGGCCGACGTCACAGTAACTGACCAATTATCAGAAGTAAAACCAGAAGTACTTCAGTCCTCGATGGCGGGAATTGAATAGCCCTGACACAATAGCTGAATGTATAGAGGTGACGTACATGTAACATGGAGGTACAAGGTGGTGGTATAAAATCCCAGGGTGTTCTCCTCCAAGGCCGAGACACGGAATATCCCAGCCGTCTTGTAAACGTGTCTGATCCCCTCTTCGATCCAGCTCAGGTTGGAGTAGGAGACTGCCGTGCCATCTCCGAAATCCAGTTGGATGTTGGTTCTCATTGAGTCACCCTGGAAAGCAAGTAAAGTCTCACCTAAGGACTACAGATGAAGAAAGAAAGAAAGAGTCCCAAACATCATTATTATTTAAAAACACACAAGTCCATTGTATTTGAGAGCCCAGCCAGATGCTTGTACTTGTGTTTATTCTAGACTTAAATACATATCATTGTCAATATCAATGGACACAGGCAGGGCATCATTCTTTGTTTTTGTCAAAAGTCCAAAAGCTGGTGTTGTGACACATCTACATTAGCATGCATCCTGAGTCTGACATGTTACATAACACCACTGGGAGTGTCTGGCTCCTGTGGTGTGTGTGTGTGTGTGTGTTTATGTGCACGTACGTGTCACTGTTGTGTGTGCGTGTGTATATGTGTGTGTGATGGAGAGAGAGAACCACAGGGAGGTTGAGGCAGTGTAGTAATCAAGAGACAGTAGGGTGGCAGGTACACTAGTCAACAGACTGCTGGGTTACATTCACACACAGACACAAGAAGTCAGAACCAGCCGAAACATTTGGGATGCATCATATTCTGGCCGACCGTGAGAGCAGCGTGTTTGCCTGTTACTGCTACTACTCTCTCTCTCTCTGTGTGTGTTTGTGTAGGAGTGCTCTGCCACTACAGTATCTGCAGCAGGTCTACTCAGGGTGGTTACATCTGGCACTTCCCTAGGATCAACAGTCAACACACACACACACATATACAAACACCACAAGTGTTGTTGGTGGCTCCAGCTGCCGCTGCGACCAAACCCTCCCACTTATCCGGCCCGTACCCTGAGAGCAAGCACAACTAACTCCCAGCCTCCCCGTGGCACATTGTAATGCAATGCAATTGGGATCTTTATTTGTTACACTGCATTCGCACGAGGGGGCTCCGTTCCAGCAACAAACACAACAATAGCAAATGGAAAACCCATTATTCTCTCTCTCTCTCTCTCTCTCTCTCTCTCTCTCTCTCTCTCTCTCTCTCTCTCTCTCTCTCTCTCTCTCTCTCTCTCTCTCTCTCTATATATATATATATATATATATATATATATATATATATATATCTGTTTTGCTTCTTTTCAAGCGCAGCAGAGTGTGAAAACACCGTAGGGTTGGCTGTGTGTGGGGGAAGGATCTGGGGGTAAATTTCACGCCATTGTACCCAGAAAATGGTAAACTATGAATAAGCCTAATAAAGAAAGGTAGAATATAATGGAAGAAAAGGGATAAGAGTGGCGGCTATTGTGTGGAACTGTAATGGCCCACAATCCTTTGCCAAAATGGCACTCGGAATGGCACTTAGGTCTACAGTGGCGTCGATGTCATTCAGGCTTTTGTTGGTGTCCGTTGTTGACACTCTCTGGACATTTCTAGTTCTCTATAGAGGTGTCCTGGGATCACTAGCTAACCTGCATGAGACTGATGCTGGCATGCTGGCTTAATGTCACGCTTTGTGTCCGTGGCTCTGTGTGTGACTCAGAGGGCCACCAAATCCGAAACGCATAATAGGGTCTGGACAGCAGTGCTGGTTGACAATAAGGGGTTTTGTTAGTTCAGATCCAGACACAGCAGGACTGTTTACAGGACTCTTGTTCAGGTGAATGTCAACACACTAAGGATGTTGTAAACAGTGTGATGTCAGTGCTGTCATGCTGACGGTGTGTCATACCTGGGTTCAAATAGTTTTTGCTTTCTTTCAAATGCTTTGAGCGTTTGATTGAGCCTGCCTGGAGAGCTAGATGGACGGATTTGCATATTTAGGACTTTTCCATTGGTTCTGGTTGGTGTACACATGACATGCTATAAAGTAGCTAATGTACAGTAAATATGGTTGGTGTACACATTATATGCTATAAGGTAGCTAATTTACAGTAAATCTGGTTGGTGTACACATGACATGCTATAAGGTAGCTAATGTACAGTAAATCTGGTTGGTGTAGACATGACATGCTATAAGGTAGCTAATGTACAGTAAATCTGGTTGGTGTACACATAACATGCTATAAGGTCACTTTGTGATAATGAAATCTTGACGTGTGACACTACAGATCCTATCCCTCTCTCAAAACATCTAAGTTTCTTCCACCTCTCTCTCTCCTTTTTTTACGTTTTCTGAACATATTAAATATTTAGGCCCATTTGCTCTCCCCAAGAAATACTGCCATCTTGGGCTTCATGAATATAAATTAAAGTCTGAATTCAACGGGAGCGAAGGATTTTCCAAATGCATAAGACCCAACGCCATGAGGATTCCTCACCTCCATTAGTCTCCTCAACTCATCACACTGTAATATGACAGCTTGTCCCGGGAGAGACCTCGTGGGAGAGACACTTACTTCTCAGCTGCAGCGCAGGTGGAAAGCACAACCGCACAGAGCAGAGCGCTACCACACTTAT
This sequence comes from Coregonus lavaretus, assembly GCF_964263955.1. NCBI lineage: Eukaryota > Metazoa > Chordata > Actinopteri > Salmoniformes > Salmonidae > Coregonus > Coregonus lavaretus. Next base: position 856,142 of record NC_139993.1, on the reverse strand, counting down.
TCCACCTGAATTTAATGTGATGTGGTTTAAAAGTGCCTAGGGAGTGAGGGGAGCAAGGTAAGGTCCTGGCCCTAGAAGGAGGCTACTCTGTGTCTATCACTCTATAACAGGGTCTCCAGGGTGCATCTCTCTCCAAGGTCTTTAGCTCTTACTCTGTCTCTGGGCTCGGAGCTTGGGGCCTGTAGCTGTGTGTGGGTGATGTTATGTTACAAGTTACTACTAAACTTTCAGCAGTTGGTGTATATGGGATGACATAACAGGGAAATAATTTCAGGTGTATGCCTGGAGAAACATCCATGTTGAACATATGGGAAACACATAAAATATTTCACTCAGTAACATAGGTCTACATTGAGTGAGTTGTGCACCACATGCTAGTATTACTTTTACAACCATGCATAACAATACAAAACACATCGATTTTTCATTCCATGGCTTAAGGTAAAAATCAATGCAACTCATAACAGTAATGTATACAACGGCATCCATTTGGGCTCCTAGGCCCAGAACAATGATATACAAAAAGGAGGCCATTTTGGCTTTTGGCCAAGCCCTACCTCATCTAGATGCACCAGGAAGGTGACGTTGGTTCCCAGGTCGGCGGTAAGCTTGCCCTCTCTGGTGGAGAGAGAAAGGCCTTTTGGAGTCCTGTTGGGACACATCTGCTTCCTGGGTGTGTACATGTCCTTGACTCCCTTGATGCAGTTGTTGGACACAATTTTTCGGTACCTTAGAAAGATTCCATATGAATGAGTTAGGACATGTTTAGTGTGGTTTACTGAGGTTATGGCTTAATGACGCTACTTGTTAACAAGGCTAAGGTATTGGTCACGTTCATCAATGAAGCTGACAAGAAATTGCATATTTTTAATTTTTTACCTCAAAGTGATTGTGGAAGTGACAGAGCTAGTGAACAAGACTTGCTATTCTTTGACTAAATTAAAACATGCTTAGTAACTACTCAACAAAACATTACGTTTAACACTGAAAGTTCATGTTTGACACAAGACGTACAGTAGTTGTCGGTCACATTGACAAAACTCCAAAATGCTTACTAACTCCTAGACAACACTTGACTTTTAACCTTAGGGACGCAAATTAATAAATGAAAGATGTACCGTTCTCCTCAGACCTCAGCCATCCTGAGGCGTCCTAATCTGTGTCCTAGGACTCCTGACAGTGCTTTGTAGCTCTCAGCAGTACACTATGTCACTCAGTATAGATCTACTGTCTGGTGAATGACTCAGGCCTAAATAGCCAATATCACTATTCACACTAGGAGCCGTGCCAGTGGGTGTGACACCCTGACAGTGTTTCATTACAGTGGGAAGATGGGAAGATGATGAAGCATTGGCCAACCTATACAGAGAGATACTGTAGCTACTGTAAGCTTTAATGTGTTTTTGTAGTTCTCTTTTGGAATGTGTTATACCTATTCAGGCTTTTTAACATATTATGACCAACATAATGCTTTACAAAATGAAATGGAAAACATTCTAAAAACACAGAAAAATATTTTACCTTTCGTTGAGCAGAAATATACAGAAGGGTTGCCTTCACTTAGAATAGACAACATAGAAACGCCACAAAATAGTGTCCCTATGTGCAACTCACCCTGTGCTGTTGAGGTAGTTCTGTCCTTGGCTGCAGCTCCTTGATACAACAGATGGGTTGAACCAGAACGCTGGTAGACAGTTCTCTTCTCTACGCCGTTCAAAGCCATAATCACTATAACAGATCACATACAGAATGTGATCAATATCAACAATTTGCCTCTAGCTACTCTATTTGCACATATCAACTTCAATTACCTCACACCCTGCACATCAACTCGGTACTGGTACCCATTGTATATAGCCATTGTAAGTTATCGTTACTCATTGTGTATTTATTATTATTTTTCTACATTTTTGTCTCTGCATTGTTGGAAATGGCCAGTAAGTAATCATTTCACTGTTAGTCTACATTTGCTGTTTACGAATGTCACGCCCTGACCTGGAGAGACTGTTATTCTCTAGGTAGTTTGGTCAGGGTGTGAAACTCTGTTAGAATTTCTATGTTTAGGATCTAGATGTGGTGTTTCTATGTTTGGCCGGGTGTGATTCCCAATCAGAGACAGCTGTCGCTCGTTGTCTCTGATTGGGTATCATACTTAAGTAACCTGTTTGCCTACCTTAGTTGTGGGATCTTGTTCCGTGTTAGGCTTGTATGTGTATAGCCTGAGGACTTCACGTTACGTTGTGTCTTGTTTTGTTTATGTTTATTGGGTTAAATAAACATGTATGCTTTTCACGCTGCACCTTGGTCTGACCCGTCTCTCAACGATCGTGACAACGAAGCATGTGATTAATACAATTTGATATGATTTTGATCCAAAGGACATACAGTATTACTGTGTTATATGTTACAGCCTCTCTTTCCTATTCCCTCAGCACAATACATATAATTGCAATTTTTTTGCATTGCAACGCATCATTATTATATATTGATTAGGCTGCAGTTGACAAATGCTCCAGATCAGCAGAGGTAGGAAAACTGAGCCCTGGGGGACTCCATGTCAACACAGCCAATACAGGTTGACGTTAGCTACCTCCCAATCACAAAGTGATTTACATCGGGCAAAGCAGGTTAGGCAAGTGCCCATTCTAATAATGACGCTGTCATTGATTAATCAATTAATTACCTAGCCAGACCTAACAAAGAAGCAACGAAGCCTGAGGTCCCTCTAGGACTCCCTATGGACGGGTCTGGCCTCAGTGTGATTAGGAACCTCCCCCAATTTATTGACAGGCTGTCAAGTGAAGTTATGATGTTATGGTTGGTCGGGATAATAGTTATAAGGGACCAAGTGAGTCCAATGAGGGTACAGTGTCCAGTTAAGGACATTACAGCACCACAGAATCACAGCTTTGGTAATGCAAGTCAAACAAAAGCATTGTGTCCAGTTTAGTACATTATAGTCGTGCAGACTCCTATGAAGTTTTGGTTACACATTAATACTAATCTCTCCTCACTTATTATTAGATTTTAGATTTTAGATTTTAGTCATTTAGCAGACGCTCTTATCCAGAGCGACTTACAGTTTTAGTGAGTGCATACATTTTTTCATACTGGCCCCCCGTGGGAATTATTATTAATATACTATATCAAGTGTTATATCAATGTATATACACTGAACAAAAATATAAACACAACATGTAAAGTGTTGGTCCCATGTTTCATGAGCTGAAAAGATCCCAAAATGTTCCATATGCACAAAAAGCTTATTTCTCTCAAATGTTGTGCACAAATTTGTTTACATCCCTGTTAGTGAGCATTTCTCCTTTGTCAACATAATCCATTCACCTGACAGGTGTGGCATATCAAGAAGCTGATTAAACAGCATGATTACACAGGTGCACCTTGTGATGTGGACAATAAAAGGCCACTAAAAGGTGCAGTTTTGTCACACAACACAATGCCACAGATGTCTCAAGTTTTGAAAGAGCGTGCAATTGGCATAATGACTTCAGGAATGTCCACCGGAGCTGTTGCCAAATAATTGAATGTTCATTTCTCAACCATAAGCCACCTCCAACATCGTTTTCGAGAATTTGGCAGTACGTCCAACCTGCCTCACAACCGCAGACCACGCGTATGGCATCGTGTGGGCAAGCGGTTTGCTGATGTCAACGTTGTGAACAGAGCGCCCCATGGTGGCTGTGGGGTTATGGTATGGGCAGGCATAAGCTACGGAAAACAAACACAATTGCATTTTATCGACAACAATTTAAATGCACATACGAGATCCTGAGGCCCATTGTGAAATATTTTTTTTTTAAGGTATCTGTGACCAACAGATTGCATATCGGGTGGGCATTCCGGGTGGGCATTCCGCCTCGGAGGCGGATCCGGCTCAGGGCTTGACGACCTCTCACTCTTCGCCTCCCTGTTGCGCCCCTGGTCTGGTCTAGACCTCGGCGCGTTGCTTCCCCTCTCCTTCCTCCCACTATACTCCAAGCCCTGTCTGGACCCTGGTGTGGGAGACCCCGAACCTGGAGAGGGGCTGACGTCTGGGTCTGGACTGGAGCCGCTGACCGGAGCTGGACCGGTGGAGCGGAATGCTCAGGCTCCGGACTGGAGCCGCTGACCGGAGCTGGACTAGGCACCGGTGGAGTGGACTGCTCTGGCTCCGGAGTGGAGCCGCTGAACGGATCTGGACTAGACCCCGGTGGAGCGGACTGCTCTGGATCCGGAGTGGAGCCGCTGACCGGAGCTGGACTGGACCCTGGTGAAGCGGATTGCTCTGGCTCCGGAGTGGAGCAGCTGACCGGAACTGAACTGGGCACCGGTGGAGCGGACTGCTCTGGCTCCAGAGTAGAGCAGCTGACCGGTGCCGAACCAGGCACCGGTGGAACAGGTACGGGCCATGCCGGACTGGACACACGCACCACTGGCTTGGTGCGAGGAGCAGGAACAGGCCGGACCGGGCTGGCGACACGCACCACTGGCTTGGTGCGAGGGACAGGAACAGGCCGGACCGGGCTGGCGACGCGCACCACTGGGTTGGTGCGAAGGTCAGGAACAGGCGGACCGGGCTGGCGACGCGCACCACTGGCTTGGTGCGAGGGGCAGGAACAGGCTGGGCCGGGCTGGCGACGCGCACCCCTGGCTTGGTGCGAGGGACAGGAACAGGCCGGACCGGGCTGGCGACGCGCACCACTGGGTTGGTGCGAGGGTCAGGAACAGGCGGACCGGGCTGGCGATGCGCACCACTGGCTTGGTGCGAGGGACAGGAACAGGCCGGACCGGGCTGGTGACGCGCACCACTGGCTTGGTGCGAGGGACAGGAACAGGCCGGACCGGGCTGGCGACGCGCACCACTGGCTTAGTGCGAGGGGCAGGAACAGGCCGGGCCGGGCTGGCGACGTGCACCACTGGCTTGGTGCGAGGGGCAGGAACAGGCCGGGCCGGGCTGGCGACGCGCACCACTGACTTGGTGCGAGGGACAGGAACAGGCCGGACCGGGCTGGCGACGCGCACCACTGGCTTGGTGCGAGGGGCAGGAACAGGCCGGGCCGGGCTGGCGACGCGCACCACTGGCTTGGTGCGAGGGTCAGGAACAGGCCCGGCCGGGCTGGCGACATGCACCACTATCTTGGTGCGAGGGGCAGGAACAGGCCGGGCTGGCGACGCGCACCACTGGCTTGGTGCGAGGGGCAGGAACAGGCTGGGCCGGGCTGGCGACGCGCACCCCTGGCTTGGTGCGAGGGACAGGAACAGGCCGGACCGGGCTGGCGACGCGCACCACTGTCTTAGTGCGGGGAGCAGGAACGGGCCGGACTGGACTGGCGACACGCACCACTTTCTTGGTGCGAGGAGCGGAACTGGGTTCCTTTATTAACCCCCGCTTCTTCTGCTGCCTAACCAGCTCCTCTCGCCGTGCCACTACACTTTTCTTCTCCCTTTTAGCCTCCTGTAGCCTCGCCATCCACCCCGTGTGCCCCCCCCAAAAATGTTATTGGGGTTGCCTCTCGGGTCTCCGTCTCCGTTTCACCTCTCCTGCCTGGGCAACTACCTTCACCCATGGCCCTTTCCCTGCAAATATATCCTCCCATGACCACAATTTGCCCACCTGTGTCATGGCTATTCGCTCCTCCTGGGCACGCTGCTTGGTCCTCGTTTGGTGGGATCTTCTGTCACGTTCGTTCATAGACGGGTCAGACCAAGGTGCAGCGTGATATGCATACATGTTTATTAGAACCAAATAAACAACGACAAAAACAACAAACTAAACGACACGTGAAGTCCAAGGTACACAAACAACATACCTCACACGGAACAAGATCCCACAACCCACTAGTGCCAATAGGCTGCCTAAGTATGGGCCCCAATCAGAGACAACGAGCGACAGCTGCATCTGATTGGGAACCACACCGGCCAACATAGATCTAGACATACTAGATCTAAACATAGAAAATACAACATAGACAATCATAACAAGGAATATACACACCCTGACTCAACATATAAGCGTCCTCTGAGTCAGGGCGTGACACCAGGGGAGGGTCAAGTAATTTGTAATCGATTAAATGTCATATTGCTCAGGGTTTGAGAATTAGTTGCTTATTATAGTATCTCGATGTGTGCCCGATGACGCCCCTCATCCCTGATTCTCTGCTGTGCGCGCAATATCAAGTGTGCCTAGTGTGGTCTCAATAAAATGATCCATAGCCTAAACTATATGTTATAGGACTAGGCTACATGAAGAGCATGCAAGGAGAAGCACAGGGCAAAGTTATATTTCTAAGAAAATGTACTTCCTTCCTGAGTTTTGAAATGGAAGACTAGGCCTACTGATGCCCTGTTCAGTTTGAGAGGGAGAGAGCAAAGATGAAAAGGAGGACTGGAGGTGAACTTGCTACTGATATAATTGAAGCTATTTATCAGAGTTATTGACCTCACAAGAAGCCATATTCTAGTAATTTACATACCTTACATTACCATGAAGCAGCAGCAGTTTAATTTGACTCTACTAACAACAATAGGGCTTTGTGTTGAAGCCTATTTCTTCCTATTCAAGAAATAAGAGGTAGACCTGTTTGACAGATGGAATTATAGTCAACTATCCATAGCCTTTGTCAGCCAATTCCTTCAGTCACCGTACACTCCTTATATATCTCAGTGTCAGTGAAGGGCTTGTTGTATTAAGTTAAAACCAGGGCTCGAATAGAGGGGGTATGTGAGGGTATTGTGGCTTTTGTTAAAGAAAATAGCTAAAAGCATAGGCCTACCCCCTTGTTAACTTGTTGTTTTGGGGGAATTATATACGGACCTGATTATATAAAGTGATCTATAATGACACGTTAGTCCGCAACGCTTTATGCTAGAAACAAGCTGTAAAATGCCGGGTAAAGACGTGACTCTGATGCATATGGGATATCTTTGTTTTGTCTCTATGACATTCAGAGGCTGTGCTAAAACCTTCTATAGCCGAGGAGACAATAAATGTACTTGGGAAGTACTGTGTGATTCTGTCACTATCAAATGACGTTCAACCTTTCAACAGGCTATTAAACAACATTCTAACTCTAACATCAGTCAGGAGCAAGCCAGTTAGCCTAAGAAGGAACAGAAATGTATTATTATTTCCAGGCTATAGCCCGCCATTTAAGAAATCAATTGTGAAACATATGTGACATGCCTACAGGCTGGCAGGAGCTCTCAGCATTTCAACAACACATCAACAACAGTACTTCAACAACATGCTTATACATTTCGCATTTTGGCTGTATATATATATATATATATATATATATATATATATATATATATATATATATATATATATATATATATATATATATATATATATATATATATATATATATATACAGTTGAAGTCGGAAGTTTACATACACTTAGGTTGGAGCCACTCCACAAATTTCTTGTTAACAAACTATACTTTTGGCAAGTCGGTTAGGACATCTACTTTGTGCATGACACAAGTAATCTTTCCAAAAATTGTTTACAAACAGATTATTTCACTTATAATTCACCGTATCACAATTCCAGTGGTTTAGAAGTTTACATATACTAAGTTGACTGTGCCTTTAAACAGCTTGGAAAATGATGTCATGGCTTTAGAAGCTTCTGATAGGCTAATTGACATCATTTGAGTCAATTGAAGGTGTACCTGTGGATGTATTTCAAGGCCTACCTTCAAACTCAGTGCCTCTTTGCTTGACATCATGGGAAAATCAAAAGAAATCAGCCAAGACCTCAGAAAAAAAATGGTAGACCTCCACAAGTCTGGTTCATCCTTGGGAGCAATTTCCAAATGCCTGAAGGTACCACGTTCATTTGTACAAACAATAGTACGCAAGTATAAACACCATGGGACCACGCAGCCGTCATACCGCTCAGGAAGGAGACGAGTTCTGTCTCATAGAGATGGACGTACTTTGGTGCGAAAAGTGCAAATCAATCCCAGAACAACAGCAAAGGACCTTGTGAAGATGCCGGAGGAAACAGGTACAAAAGTATCTATCTCCACAGTAAAACAAGTCCTATATCGACATAACCTGAAAGGCCGCTCAGCAAGGAAGAAGCCACTGCTCCAAAACTGCCATAAAAAAGCCAGACTACGGTTTGCAACTGCACATGGGACAAAGATTGGACTTTTTGAAGAAATGTCCTCTGGTCTGATGAAACAAAAATAGAACTGTTTGGCCATAATGACCATTGTTATGTTTGGAGGAAAAAGGGTGATCTTACAAGCCAAAGAACACCATCCCAACCGTGAAGCACGGGGGTGGCAGCATCATGCTGTGGGGGTGCTTTGCTGCAGGAGGGACTGGTGCACTTCACAAAATAGATGGCATCATGAGGAAGGAAAATGATGTGGATATATTGAAGCAACATCTCAAGACATCAGTTAGGAAGATAAAGCTTGGGGACAATGACCCCAAGCATACTTTCAAAGTTGTGGCAAAATGCCTTAAGGACAACACAGTCAATGCCCTGACCTCAATCCTATAGAAAATGTAAAGGCAGAACTGAAAAAGCGTGTGCGAGCAAGGAGGCCTACAAACCTGACTCAGTTACACCAGCTCGGTCAGGAGGAATGGGCCAAAATTCACCCAACTTATTGTGGGAAGCTTGTGGAAGGCTACCAAGAATGTTTGACCCAAGTTAAACAATTTAAAGGCAATGCTACCAAATACTAATTGAGTGTATGTAAACTTCTGACCCACTGGGAATGCGATGAAATAAATAAAAGTTGAAATAAATAATTCTCTCTACTATTATTCTGACATTTCACATTCTTAAAATGAAGTGGTGATCCTAACTGACCAAAGACAATTTTTACTAGGATTAAATGTCAGGAATTGTGGAAATGCATTTGGCTAAGGTGTATGTAAACTTCAGAGTTCAAATGATGTCAATTAGCCTATCAGAAGCTTCTAAAGCCATGACATCATTTTCTGGAATTTTCCAAGCTGTTTAAAGGCACAGTCAACTTAATGTTTATGTTTATTTTTATTTATTTTTTGTTTTATTTTACCTTTATTTAACTAGGCAAGTCAGTTAAGAACAAATTCTTATTTACAATGACGGCCTACACCGGCCAAACCCGGACGATGCTGGGCCAACTGTGCGCCGCCCTATTGGACTCCCAATCACCGTCGGTTGTGATACAGCCTGGAATCGAACCAGGGGGTCTGTAGTGACGCCTCAAGCACTGAGATGCAGTGCCTTAGACCACTTCTGACCTACTGGAATTGTGATACAGTGAATTATATGTTAAATAATCTGTCTGTAAGCAATTGTTGGAAAAATTTCTTGGGTCATGCACAAAGTAGATGTCCTAACCGACTTGCCAAAACTATAGTTTGTTAACAAGAAATTTGTTGAGCGGTTGAAAAACGAGTTTTAATGACTCCAACCTAAGTGTATGTAAATTTCCGACTTCAACTGTATATATATATATATATATATATATATATATATATATATATATATATATATATATATATATATAATTTTTTTTTATTTTTTTCTTAGCATTAAATGGAAACACGAGTTTGGCCATTCTTTGGTTTGAGGATCATGATGTGAGCTATGCATGACTAGTTTGTTAATTTAGCCTAGCAGATGCTCTTATATTCCCATGCCCTAATCACAGTCAACACAAATCTATTTTGTAACAACAATATCATGGAATAAAATAGAAATTTAGAATTTCCCAAATGAAACAAAGTTACAAGTGCATATAGGCCTACGTGATGATATGGGACTGCTGTGTTAATCAACAAATGGCACATTCATTGATGATCAGATACTTCAGTGGTAACTGGTTCTGTTGAGCTACATTTGTACAGTTGATAGACAACTTTAGCACTGTTCCAAACTTAGACTATCCTCTTTTTTAACAATAGCATGTATAGATTCATGCAGCGCTTTTATCATAATAGATATATTTTCACCCCTACCCAACTTCCTGTTGAAGAGGTCTTGTGAAGGTGCCATGTCTGATAGACTCCTTCTGTACATTTCCTGTTGAAGATGGACTTGTAGTCTATATTGATAAGCTGCCACTCTGACCTATGGCTGAAGTGTCCAAAAAACCTTGAGAAAGCAAAGTAAGATAACCTCACTGTTCCTTCCTACCCCTGCTCCCTCCTCTCCAAAAGGAACTGGGTCCCAAAAGAACCGAGGACAAAATAACATCATCCCCCATCTCTAGATCATTTATCACTACTATGTCATCCCTCCATTCCTCCATCGTCCCTACTCACGTCATGATCTGGTTCTCTGTCCCGGCCTCCACCAGCATCCCGTCCACGAACAGAGGCACCAAGGAGAAGCTATGTCTGGTCCACTGCCGCCCCTCATCAAAACTGATCCTGGAACAGAGTGACAACACAATAACACATCAAATGAATCCCAAATGGCACCCAGGTCCTATAGGGCTCTGGTCTAAAGTAGTGTAGGCTGCTAGTAAATAGGGTGCCATTTGGGATGCAACAAATCCCATCTCATGCAGTACATGACCAAAAGTATGTGGACACCTGCTCATCGAACATCTCATTCCAAAATTATGGGCATTAATATGGAGTTGGTCCCCCCTTTGCTGCTATAACAGCCTCCACTCTTCAGGGAAGGCTTTCCACTAGATGTTGGAACATTGCTGCGGGGACATGCTTCCATTCAGCCACAAGAGCATTAGTGTGGTCGGGCATTGATGTTGGGCAATTAGGCCTGGCTCGCAGTCTGCATTCCAATTCATCCCAAAGGTGTTCGATGGGGTTGAGGTCAGGGCCCTGTGCAGGCCAGTCAAGATCTTCCACATCGATCTCAACAAACAAATTCTTTATGGACCTCACTTTGTGCACGGGGGCATTTACTTGCTGAAAAAGGAAAGGGCCTTCCCCAAACTGTTGCCACAACATTGGAAGCACAGAATCGTCTAGAATGTCATTGTATGCTGTAGCATTAACATTTCCCTTCACTGGAACTAAGGGAACTAGCTCGGACCATGAAAAACAGCCCCAGACCATTTTTCCTCCTCCACCAAACTTTACAGTTGCCACTATGCATAGGGAAGGTAGTGTTCTCCTGACATCCGCCAAACACAAATTAGTCTGTCGGACTGCCAGATGGTGAAGTGTGATTCACCACTCCGGAGAATGCGTTTCCACTGCTCCAGAGTCCAATGGCGGCAAGCTTTACACCACTCTAGCCGACGCTTGGCATTGTGAATGGTGATCTTAGGCTTGTGTGTGGCTGCTCGGCCATGGAAACACATTTCATGAAGCTCCCGACTAAGTTATTGTAGTGATGTTGCTTCCAGAGGCAGTTTGGAACTTAGTAGTGAGTGTTGCAACTGAGGACAGACGCGCTTCAGCACTCAGCGGTCCCGTTCTGTGAGCTTGTGTGGCCTAAACTTTGCGAAATAGCCAAATCCGCTAATTTGAAGAGGTGTCCACATACCTTTGTATATATAGTGTATCTCTGAGTAAGAGTGGTGATCTAGGATCAGTTTTGCCTTTTAGATCATAATGAATGAGACACAGACCGGGGAGATCTGATCCTAGATCAGCATTCCTACTCAGAATACGAGCCCAGATGCTCTCAATTACAGTGAGTCAACTGGGTTCATGGAAGATCAGTGGAGTGAATAGTCTCCATAGACAGTCAGCCACTGAATCTCAGGTTGTATGTACAGTGGGGAAAAAAAGTATTTAGTCAGCCACCAATTGTGCAAGTTCTCCCACTTAAAAAGATGAGAGAGGCCTGTAATTTTCATCATAGGTACACGTCAACTATGACAGACAAATTGAGAAAAGAAAATCCAGAAAATCACATTGTAGGATTTTTAATGAATTTATTTGCAAATTATGGTGGAAAATAAGTATTTGGTCACCTACAAACAAGCAAGATTTCTGGCTCTTACACAGACCAGTAACTTCTTCTTTAAGAGGCTCCTCTGTCCTCCACTCGTTACCTGTATTAATGGCACCTGTTTGAATTTGTTATCAGTATAAAAGACACCTGTCCACAACCTCAAACAGTCACACTCCAAACTCCACTATGGCCAAGACCAAAGAGCTGTCAAAGGACACCAGAAACAAAATTGTAGACCTGCACCAGGCTGGGAAGACTGAATCTGCAATAGGTAAGCAGCTTGGTTTGAAGAAATCAACTGCGGGAGCAATTATTAGGAAATGGAAGACATACAAGACCACTGATAATCTCCCTCGATCTGGGGCTCCACGCAAGATCTCACCCCGTGGGGTCAAAATGATCACAAGAACGGTGAGCAAAAATCCCAGAACCACACGGGGGGACCTAGTGAATGACCTGCAGAGAGCTGGGACCAAAGTAACAAAGCCTACCATCAGTAACACACTACGCCGCCAGGGACTCAAATCCTGCAGTGCTAGACGTGTCCCCCTGCTTAAGCCAGTACATGTCCAGGCCCGTCTGAAGTTTGCTAGAGTGCATCCAGAAGAGGATTGGGAGAAAGTCATATGGTCAGATGAAACCAAAATATAACTTTTTGGTAAAAACTCAACTTGTCGTGTTTGGAGGACAAAGAATGCTGAGTTGCATCCAAAGAACACCATACCTACTGTGAAGCATGGGAGTGAAAACATCATACTTTGGGGCTGTTTTTCTGCAAAGGGACCAGGACGACTGATCCGTGTAAAGGAAAAATGAATGGGGCCATGTATCGTGAGATTTTGAGTGAAAACCTCCTTCCATCAGCAAGGGCATTGAAGATGAAACGTGGCTGGGTCTTTCAGCATGACAATGATCCCAAACACACCACCCGGGAAACGAAGGAGTGGCTTCGTAAGAAGCATTTCAAGGTCCTGGAGTCTCCAGATCTCAACCCCATAGAAAATCTTTGGAGGGAGTTGAAAGTCCGTGTTGCCCAGCGACAGCCCCAAAACATCACTGCTCTAGAGGAGATCTGCATGGAGGAATGGGCCAAAATACCAGCAACAGTGTGTGAAAACCTTGTGAAGACTTACAGAAAACGTTTGACCTGTGTCATTGCCAACAAAGGGTATATAACAAAGTATTGAGAAACGTTTGATATTGACCAAATACTTATTTTCCACCATCATTTGCAAATAAATTCATTAAAAATCCTACAATGTGATTTTCTGGAATATTTTTTCTCATTTTGTCTGTCATAGTTGACGTGTACCTATGATGAAAATTACAGGCCTCTCTCATCTTTTTAAGTGGGAGAACTTGCACAATTGGTGGCTGACTAAATACTTTTTTTCCCCACTGTAATTGACTACAGTTAACACACGTTCTGCTGAATAGAAGAAGAAGAAAAAACAGAACTCTCTGACTATCAAAGCTTGGAGGCATAACAACTTGAAGGGAAAACAACAACGTCATGGGTCTTGGGTTAACTTACAGTCTATAGCGAGGTGGTGAAGAAGAAAAAACATAGGACATTACAAACCGGAATAGAACCGTTTCATGTTCTAACGACTACAAAACAGGGGTGGAGCGGTGGGGAGAGACACATAAAAAAAGAAAAAGAGATTGGGCAACTTTCATTCTCCGGGCCTGTTCTCTATTGATTCTGACAGCTCATCAACATCACTTGATGTTAGAACACTTGAGGACTGTGTGTGACAAGGTTGGGAAGAACACTCAACAATGCAGAGTCTTGCACTAGGATACAAGAAGCATCCCCCTTGTTGCAGCTTCCATCCATACCTCCCTCAGCCAGCATGCCTTCATCTGGCTATAAGTTCAGACAACAGACAAAACATTGAAACACATCTAATAGGAGGATACCAGCTGGGAGGAGAGAAAGAGAGAGAGAGAGCGTGAGAGAGAGAGAGAGAGAAACCACGGACGATTGGCTCCTACAGCGCTTGACTGGGTTCAAACAGTATTTATTATACTTTAGCTGCCCATTACTGAGCTTGCCTGGCCTAATGGATCCAATGGAATTGCCCAAAAGTCCAAATCCCGCCCATCTGGCACTCCAGACAATTAAGTAGCTCAATTAAACTCTGAAAGAAAACAAATACTATTTGAACCCTGGTCTGCTATGAGGGCTTCTACTGTGTTCCTTTCCTCAACTAGTGCACTTAAATAGTCTAGGAGACACAACCAGGAAGGAAGGGCGTCCTCCACACTTGACTGGTGCTAAAAGTAATTAAAAAAAATTTTTATAAAGTGATATAAGAAGAAGAGAAATGTGGTTTCAGTTGAGTTGTTCTTCACTGAGGCAAAATGTGGCCCCTCCTTTATCCAGAAATCAGACTGTGTTTGTCACGAGAATTTCTATCTCTAATTAATCAAACTTAATGCTCTGAATAATTCCCAGAGGGTGTAAATTCTCTGGTTTAATCATGAATTAAACAAAGGTCCGCCACCAGCAAGAATGATCTGTATTTTTATTCATGGAGAGCTCTGGCGCCAAAAAACATATATACAGCTTTTATATTCCTTGACACACAAAGGCACTTTGCTCCGCCCACCTATAAACCGTTTCTTAGTCCCCTTCACCCTGGAATGCTTTCAACAGTTTCTAACTCACCCCTCTGTTAGTGGGTTGACACTACATTATAACTCTAACACCGTTCACACATTTGTACTGTATTTGGGGTGAAATCCTTTAGTCATTATTCTTAAAATACAAATTAATCTATCAGTGTTCCTCCTCGAATATCTGAAAGGGGACACAGAGGCAATTCAATATAATATAATATTTACATACAGTTTTTATCATATACCTACTGTACACATTTATCTACTGCAGTTTACAGCTGAATACTGAGTTTCAAAACACTGATCAAAAGTCAGAGACAGCAGTACATGTCCAAAATACTTATTCTCCAGACTACAATATTCAGTGTTTTCCTTGAATGCCTTAGATTTAACCCCCAGATTCAGACTAAACTCACCTGTTTCCAGTTGTTACCAGCATCAGATGAGATGAACATTCCAACGTTATTGTACGACCGCTCAGACCCAATATTCCCTGTGGTAAAAATACAACAAAGAATGAGTTTTGAGCTGCATCGTGTTTGTCAGGTTCACCAACTGATCTCTGCACCAGCTGACTTGTTTGTGTGTGTGTGTGTGTGTGTGTGTGTGTGTGTGTGTGTGTGTGTGTGTGTGTGTGTGTGTGTGGGTGTGTGTGTGTGGGTGTGTGTGTGAGGGCGCAGGGTCGAGTGATGAACTGGGCCGAAGCAGAGGGTTGTGTAGAGATAGCGGAACACACACTCACAAACAAACATAATCTGTTGTGTCATGTGTCCTCAGTCTGCACTGGCCCACTTAAATAAACCGGGTGACTTTGCGTCACCAAAACCTAACATCTGTGAGTAAGACCAACATCAGAAGTGTGATAGTGTGTCTCTGGCCAGATTCAGTACAGTTATACAGGCTCACAGTGGCTTAGGGATCTCACAGATCCAGTACGAGATTAGAGGATAGGAGGAGAGAACAAACTATTGTTTTTGTGACAGAGCAAAGATTATTTGAGGACAGAGATCAAGAAAGCAGATTATTTGGTTGTTGCTAAAACACAATATTCTTTCCACACAATCGATGATGAGTTGTTTATAACAGGACTTGCATCATATTATTTACAAATGGAATTTCAGTGCTGACTGGAAATGATAGACAGCTATTCTCTTTTTGTACCATTTCCTAAATTTAATAGATGTCTTTCTATTCAGCCAAATGAATTCCACATAAGTGGACAATAAGGTAATCTAATCTAATCTTATCTATCAAATGGTCATTCTGTATTCTCTCAACTGTGGCCACTTTAATTCCTGGTGCTGAGGCCTTGGTTGATATGCTGCCTGACAGGTAGGGGTTTTCAAATGTCTGCAGTTGGAGATGGAGTAAACAGAAGGGCTGAGGGGTGAGAAATGACAGACAGTCCATTATATTTGACGAAGCCATTATACACTGGTCAGTCAAATCCCCAATGTTACATAGAACACTACAGGGTTGATCTTTATAGGTGCACAAAGTATATGCTTTTTGTTTCAAGAGAAGGTCCTTTAGATAAGGAAAAGAAAAGCTGCTATGCTGTCTTTATCAGGATTTCATCTCAGAAACCCTGAAGATACTGCCTAATAGAATCCTTTTGATTCTGAAGTCTTCCAGTGAGTTACATTTACACCAAATGCTAACATAGTCAGGTAACTATACAACAAACTATATTTGGTTAACAAAACATGAAAAAATCTAAACACAACCAAGCCAATTCCCGCAGCCTCCCTCTGAAAAACTATGCTGCGTCTCTATAGTTTGTCGTAATAATATAGAGACATAGGGAGGATTTTGTATCTGTTCACAGAGCTCCCACAAAAAATGTCCGCTTTCATCTTTGCCAATTGATAGCGTGACATTGCTGTAAGGACACCAAGGGCAATGGGATTTAACAGGGTAATCAAAAGAAATCTGTAATTAGAACGTCACGTGAATGCACAATTGTATTCAACCTGTAGCCCACTCAGCGCACGCCGTGCAGCCTCCACAATTGCCTCCCTAGGCTTTTAAGCAGTATGAACTCTTACTGCTAATGTCTCAAAGTTATTTCTCTACATAGTCATCCTTTACAGTCGCCTCGCGTGGGATAAAAGGAAAGATAGGGCACATAAATTAATAATAACTTTAAATAATAAGGAGTGTGTACACAATTCATCTTCATATCATAGCTTAAATGTGATTATGTAAAGTAATTTCCCTTCCCTTAAGATGAGTAAGCAAACTCCCTTGAGTGTGTGATGTAACACACAGTTATCATTGATGACATAACTTGAAGGGAACTGAACACATATTCCTTTACTAAAATGAACTTTCAATCGAGATTCTCTATTGAGTATGCCTTTTTAGTCCTGGAGTAGGCTTAATCTGGGTCTAGGAAAGCACCTCAGAGTTCAGGCAGTCTTAGATCATGTATGATTACCACAGCGATGAGCCTTCCCTGTTAGCTTCAGTATAACTCACCAGTACACAGTGGATGTCGTTGCCAGCCAGGTCTGTCGCCGGGGCCTGCAGTAACCTCCAATCATGGCCCTTGTTGTAGGTGATGTAGGTCTTCACCTGGTTGTCTAGTCTCCTGTTAGCGATCAGCATGCCTTTGATACCTGCTACCTAGGGAGAAATAGAGAACAAATGCTAAAACAGACGCTAAAACTAGCCAATCCAACCACCAAAACAGATGACATGGTGTTTCTTCATTTTCTTTGTCAAGCAGTAAACAGTACCCAAAATAACCCATGACAGACGTAGCTGTGGGAAGTAGGGATGCTGAGGGTGCTGCAACACCCTCTGAAAAATCTTATAAATAAATAAAAATTAATACAAATAAATATATATATACACACACACAATTTCTCGCATGGAATAGCCTTCATTTTTCAGAACAAGAGTAGACTGACGAGTTTTAGAAGAAAGTTATTTGTTTCTGGCCATTTTGAGCCTGTAATCGAATCCACAATTGCTGATGCTCAAGATACTCAACTAGTCTCAAGAAGGCCAGTTTTATTGCTTCTTTAATCAGCACAACAGTTTTCATCTGTGCTAACGTAATTGCATAAGGGTTTTCTAATGATCAATTAGCCTTTTAAAATGATAAACTTGGATTAGCAATAATGGTGGTAACTGATGGTTGCTGATAATGGGCCTCTGTACGCCTATGTAGATATTTTGTAGCCGTTTCCAGCTACAATAGTCATTGACAACATTAACAATGTCTACGCTGTATTTCTGATCAATTTGATGTTATTTTAATGGACAAAAAAATTGCTTTTCTTTTGAAAACAACAACATTTCTAAGTGACCCCAAACCTTTGAACGGTAGTGTATACAGTTGAAGTCGGAAGTTTACATACACTTAGGTTGGAGTCATTAAACTCGTTTTTCAACCACTCCTTGTCAAGTTGGTTATGACATCTACTTTGTGCATGACACAAATCATTTTTCTAACAATTGTTTACAGACAGATTATTTCACTTATAAATGACTGTATCACAATTCCAGTGGTTCAGCAGTTTACATACACTAAATTGACTGTGCCTTTAAAATTCCTGAAAATGATGTCATGGCTTTAGAAGCTTCTGATAGGCTAATTGACATAATTTGAGTCAATTGGAGGTGCACCTGTGATTGTATGTCAAGGCCTACCTTCAAACTCAGTGCCTCTTTGCTTGACATCATCGGAAAATCTAACGAAATCAGCCAAGACCTCAGAAAAAAATGTGTAGACCTCCACAGGTCTGGTTCATCCTCGGGAGCAATTTCCAAACGCCTGAAGATACCACGTTCATCTGTACAAACAATAGTACGCAAGTATAAACACCATGGGACCACGCAGCCGTCATACCGCTCAGGAAGGAGACGCGTTCTGTCTCCTAGAGATGAATGTACTTTGGTGCGAAAAGTACAAATCAATCCCAGAACAACAGCAAAGGACCTTGTGAAGATGCTGGAGGAAACAGGTACAAAAGTATCTATATCCACAATAAAACAAGTCCTATATCGACATAACCTGAAAGGCCGCTCAGCAAGGAAGAAGCCACTGCTCCAAAACCGCCATAAAAAAGCCAGACTACAGTTTGCAACTGCACATGGGGACAAAGACCGTACTTTTTGGAGAAATGCCCTCTGATCTGACGAAACAAAAATAGAACTGTTTGGCCATAATGACCATCGTTATGTGTGGAGTAAAAAGGGGGTCGCTTGCAAGCCGAAGAACACCATCCCAACCGTGAAGCACAGGGGTGGCAGCATCATGCTGTGGGGGTGCTTTGCTGCAGGAGGGACTGGTGCACTTCACAAAATAGATGGCATCATGAGGAAGGAAAATTATGTGGATATATTGAAGCAACATCTCAAGACATCAGTCAGGAAGTTAAAGCTTGGTGGCAAATGGGTCTTCCAAATGGACAATGACCCCAAGCATACTTCCAAAGTCGTGGCAAAATGGCTTAAGGACAACAAAGTCAAGGTATTGGAGTGGCCATCATAAAGCCCTGACCTCAATCCTATAGAACATTTGTGGGCAGAACTGAAAAAGCGTGTGTGAGCAAGGAGGCCTACAAACCTGACTCAGTTACACCAGCTCTGTCAGGAGGAATGGGCCAAAATTCACCCAACTTATTGTGGGAAGCTTGTGGAAGTCTACCCGAAACGTCTGACCCAAGTTAAACAATTTAAAGGCAATGCTACCAAATACTAATTGAGTGTATGTAAACTTCTGACCCACTGGGAATGTGATGAAATAAATCTGAAATAAATCACTCTCTATTATGTTATTCTGACATTTCACATTCTTAAAATAAAGTGGTGATCCTAACTGACCTAAGACAGGACATTTTTACTACGATTAAATGTCAGGAATTGTGAAAAATTGAGTTTAAATGTTTGGACAAGGTGTATGTAAACTTCCGACTTCCACTGTAAATACATCCCATGATGTCAAGCAAAGAGGCACTGAGTTTGAAGGTAGGCCTTGAAATACATCCACAGGTACACCTCCAATTGACTCAAATTCTGTCAATTAGCCTATCAGAAGCTTCTAAATCCATGACATTCAAGCTGTTTAAAGGCACAGTCAACTTAGTGTATGTAAACTTCTGACCCACTGGAATTCTGATACGGTGAATTATAAGTGAAATAATCTGTCTGTAAACAATTGTTGAAAAAATTACTTGTGTCATGCACAAAGTAGATGTCCTATCCGACTTGCCAAAACTATAGTTTGTTAACAAGAAATTTGTGGATTGGTTGAAAAACGAGTTTTAATGACTCCAACCTAAGTGTACAGTCGTGGTCAAAAGATTTGAGAATGACACAGGTATTGGTCTTCACAAAGTTCGCTGCTTCAGTGTTATGAGATATTTTTGTTAGATGTTACTATGGTATACTGAAGTATAATTACAAGCATAAGTGTCAAAGGCTTTTATTGACAATTACATTAAGTTTATGCAGAGTCAATATTTGCTTTGACCCTTCTTTTTCAAGACCTCTGCAATCCGCCCTGGCATGCTGTCAATTAACTTCTTGGCCACATCCTGACTGATGGCAGCCCATTCTTGCATAATCAATGTTTGGAGTTTGTCAGAATTTGTGGGTTTTTGTTTGTCCACCCGCCTCTTGAGGATCGACCACAAGTTCTCAATGGGATTACGGTCTGGGGAGTTTCCTGGCCATGGATCCAAAATGTCTATGTTTTGTTCCCCGAGCCACTTAGTTATCACTTTTGCCTTATGGCAAGGTGCTCCATCATGCTGGAAAAGGCATTGGTCGTCACCAAACTGTTCTTGGATGGTTGGGAGAAGTTGCCCTCAGAGGATGTGTTGGTACCATTCTTTATTCTTGACTGTGTTCTTAGGAAAAACTGTGAGTGAGCCCACTTCCTTGGCTGAGAAGCAAACCCACACATGAATGGTCTTAGGATGCTTTACTATTGGCATGACACAGGACTGATGGTAGCGCTCACCTTGTCTTCTCCGGACAAGGTGTTTTCCGGATGCCCCAAACAATCGGAAAGGGGATTCATCCGAGAAAATGACTTTACCCCAGTCCTCAGCAGTCCAATCCCTGTACCTTTCGCAGAATATCAGTCTGTCCCTGATGTTTTTCCTGGAGAGAAGTGGCTTCCTGGCTGACCTTCTTGACACCAAGCCATCCTCCAAAAGTCTTCGCCTCACTGTGCTTGCAGATGCACTCACACCTGCCTGCTGCCATTCCTGAGCAAGCTATGCACTGGTGGTGCCCCGATCCCGCAGCTGAATCAACTTTAGGAGACGGTCCTGGCGCTTGCTGGACTTTCTTGGGCACCCTGACGCCTTCTTCACAACAATTGAACCTCTCTCCTTGAAGTTCTTGATGATCCGATAAATGGTTGATTTAGGTGCATTCTTACTAGCAGCAATATCCTTGCCTGTGAAGCCCTTTTTGTGCAAAGCAATGATGACGGCACGTGTTTCCTTGCAGGTAACCATGGTTAACAGAGGAAGAACAATGATTTCAAGCACCACCCTCCTTTTAAAGCTTCCAGTCTTTTATTCTAACTCAATCAGCATGACAGAGTGATCTCCAGCCTTGTCCTGGTCAGCACTCTCACCTATGTTAACGAGAGAATCACTGACATGATGGCAGCTGGTCCTTTTGTGGCAGGGCTGAAATGCAGTCGAAATGTTTTTGGGGGATTAAGTTCATTTTCATGGCAAAGAGGGACTTTGCAATTAATTTCTATTCATCTGATCACTCTTCATGACATTCTGGAGTATGTGCAAATTGCAATCATCAAAACTGAGGCAGCAGACTTTGTGAAAATGTGTATTTGTGTCATTCTCAAAACTTTTCACCACGACTGTATGTAAACTTCCGACTTCAACTGTATATATACTGTATATATAGAAAAAAATATATTTCTTCACAAAAGTAGTGCACTGAGCCTTTAGTAGTCCTGTATTACGGACCGATATAGCTTTCTGTAGCGCCGGGCAAATTATAATCATAATTTTGATTTATTTTTTATTCTCACAAAAGTAGTGCGCTGGGCCTTTACTAGTCCTGTTTTAGCGGACCAATATACAGTGGGGAGAACAAGTATTTGATACACTGCCGATTTTGCAGGTTTTCCTACTTACAAAGCATGTAGAGGTCTGTAATTTTTATCATAGGTACACTTCATAGGTTCATAGAATCTAGAACACGGAATCTAAAACAAAAATCCAGAAAATCACATTGTATGATTTTTAAGTAATTAATTTGCATTTTATTGCATGACATAAGTATTTGATACATCAGAAAAGCTGAACTTAATATTTGGTACAGAAACCTTTGTTTGCAATTACAGAGATCATACGTTTCCTGTAGGTCTTGACCAGGTTTGCACACACTGCAGCAGGGATTTTGGCCCACTCCTCCATACAGACCTTCTCTAGATCCTTCAGGTTTCAGGGCTGTCGCTGGGCAATACGGACTTTCAGCTCCCTCCAAAGATTTTCTATTGGGTTCAGGTCTGGAGACTGGCTAGGCCACTCCAGGACCTTGAGATGTTTCTTATGGAGCCACTCCTTAGTTGCCCTGGCTGTGTGTTTCGGGTCGTTGTCATGCTGGAAGACCCAGCCACGACCCATCTTCAATGCTCTTACTGAGGGAAGGAGGTTGTTGGCCAAGATCTCGCGATACATGGCCCCATCCATCCTCCCCTCAATACGGTGCAGTCGTCCTGTCCCCTTTGCAGAAAAGCATCCCCAAAGAATGATGTTTCCACCTCCATGCTTCACGGTTGGGATGGTGTTCTTGGGGTTGTACTCATTCTTCTTCTTCCTCCAAACACGGCCAGTGGTTTAGACCAAAAAGCTCAAATTTTGTCTCATCAGACCACATGACCTTCTCCCATTCCTCCTCTGGATCATCCAGATGGTCATTGGCAAACTTCAGACGGGCCTGGACATGCACTGGCTTGAGCAGGGGGACCTTGCGTGCGCTGCAGGATTTTAATCCATGACGGCGTAGTGTGTCACTAATGGTTTTCTTTGAGACTGTGGTCCCAGCTCTCTTCAGGTCGTTGACCAGGTCCTGCTGTGTAGTTCTGGGCTGATCCCTCACCTTCCTCATGATCATTGATGCCCCACGAGGTGAGATCTTGCATGGAGCCCCAGACCGAGGTAGATTGACCGTCATCTTGAACTTCTTCCATTTTCTAATAATTGCACCAACAGTTGTTGCCTTCTCACCAAGCTGCTTGCCTATTGTCCTGTAGCCCATCCCAGCCTTGTGCAGGTCTACAATTTTATCCCTGATGTCCTTACACAGCTCTCTGATCTTGGCCATTGTGGAGAGATTGGAGTCTGTTTGATTGAGTGTGTGGACAGGTGTCTTTTATACAGGTAACGAGTTCAAACAGGTGCAGTTAATACAGGGAATGAGTGGAGAACAGGAGGGCTTCTTAAAGAAAAACTAACAGGTCTGTGAGAGCCGGAATTCTTACTGGTTGGTAGGTGATCAAATACTTATGTCATGCAATAAAATGCAAATGAATTACTTAAAAATCATACAATGTGATTTTCTGGATTTTTGTTTTAGATTCCATCTCTCACAGTTGAAGTGTACATATGATAAAAATGACAGACCTCTACATGCTTTGTAAGTAGGAAAACCTGCAAAATCGGCAGTGTATCAAATACTTGTTCTCCCCACTGTAGCTGTCTGTAGAGGGGGCAAAAAGATTCCCCCTGCACACCCACCGTCTACAAAAAGTTCTCACCACCCCCACCCCCAAACATTTTCCCGCGGCCATGCTGACAGACATCAGACTGGTCACAAAACCAGTCTCCTTTTCCTTTAATTGTCTCCCTTTAATTGCGTCCCCGTCAACTGCCCACCACTGTTGTGACTACAGTACAACGCTGGACGTTAAAACTGATAAACTGTCACCTCCACGTGACACCCACTCACAAAGTGAGAGAGAAACAGAGAGAGAGAAAGAGAGAGAGAGAAAGAGAGAGAAAGAGAGAGAAAGAGAGCAGTCATGGCTCCTTTCCTCCTTAGTCAAACTGTTTTCCTACGATAACCCATCCAGGATGGAAGTGTGATGGGGGTAAACCTGAAGACTGTGCTTTAAATAAGACCTATTCTGCAGCAGACATTGAGGGCCTACTGTCGTATCACACTTCCTGAGGGGCCTCAGGGGCCCTTTCAGTATAAGTGGCACTAATAGGCGCCACGTTTGACATCGTCATAGAAACAAGACGGACTGGGATGGACATGGCTAATGAGGCCAGAGGGGGCCCCTCCTTCCCCTGACCAGACGTGTCAATCACAGAGGTAATTATTTATCATCCCCCACACCCATCCCTCTATCCCCTCTTCCAACCACGATCCCTCCTTCCCTGCTGTAGTGAAGAACAGGGACACTGAGATCTCCACTCTGGAATGGCAACTTTTATCATAATCAGATGTGTAATATCAGGGAGTGTGGGCTAGTACTACAGTATTGATGGAGATGCTACCTCTCTGTCAAGGTATATCACAGTGGGAGAACAGGCTAGGTAGAGTACAAGGTCAAAAAACACTGCCGGCAACAGCTACAGTACACTTCCTGCAAGCTAATATTTTAACCATGTACTAAATCAAAACTTTTACAGTACTAATAATGATAGCCATAAGTACATTACTATGATGATTGTTGGCATCAATGTCTCATTGACTATAAGAGTGACATCTAGTTATATGTGTAGACCTATGTGTGGCTGTCATCTGGTAATAGTACATATGGAAATACAGGTATCTGCCACAATAAAGGAAACACTTAAGTAAATTAGGGTTCTGGTGGCTCTGTTATGGTGTGGGGTGCTTTTTCCTGGCATGGTTTAGGTCCACTCAACCCCTTAGAGGGCAAGGTAAATGCCAATAAATACACAGCCATTCTGAGTGATAAACTTCAACCTACGGTGAAGTAGTTCTATCCTGATGGGAGTGGTCTCTTCCAGAATGACAATACTCCCATCAACAGGGCACGAGTGGTCACTGAATGGTTTGATGAGCGTGAAAATGATGTAAACTATATGCCATGGCCGTCTCAGTCACTAGATCTCAACCCAATTGAACACTTTATGGGAGATTCTGGAGTCGCGCCTGAGACAGCGTTTTCCACCACCAACAAAACACCAAATTATGGAATTTCTCGTGGAAGAATGGTGTCGCATTCCTCCAATAGAGTTCCACACACTTGTAGAATCTATGCAAAGGTGCATTGAAGCTGTTCTGGCAGCTCAGCGCCCTATTAAGACACTTTATATTGGCAGTTTATTTTTTTATTTACCTAGGCAAGTCAGTTAAGAACAAATTCTTATTTCCAATGACGGCCTACACCGGAAAAACCCGGACGACGCTGGGCCAATTGTGCGCCACCCTATGGGACTCCCAATCACAGACGGATTGCGATACAGCCTGGAATCAAACCAGGGTCTGTTGTGAAGCCTCTGGTACTGAGATGCAGTGCATTAGACCGCTGCGCCACTCAGGAGCCAGTTAACTGTATGTGTGCATGTGGAAACGTACGCAAAACAACTCAATGTCCAGCACTCTAGTAATATTAAATATAGACTTATGTATGCATGTGGATCCATCTACATAGACAAAACAAACAACACAACAACTTTCAACACAGTAGCACTAGTATGATAAACGACCACTGAGAAACCAGACTTCCCTCAGTACATGCACTCGGTCTCCCCGCAGACAGCCTTTTACAAACTTTCAATATGCATTAATGAAGTTTCTGCAATCTATTAGAAATATGGATCCACTGCTGAATCAGAGGCTCTGAATAGTGTGGAAATTGCGGAAGTTAAGTGTTGGCAGAGTGCTAATACATACACACATACATACACACACACACACACACACACACACACACACACACACACACACACACACACACACACCGCTAGGCTAACAGAAAGGAGCAGCATCATCATGACCATTACATTACCTAAATCATCTAGCTAACACTCCCTCCCTCCATCCCTCCATCTCTTCCTCCCTCCCTCCTACCACTTACTCATTCAAAAGCTATTTATAGCTCTGAGTAAGTACGGAATCAGATAGTTCATCATTGGGCTGTTGTTGATTTGTAGTCCTACCACTCAGAGTATTAATTGTGTTAGGCAAGTAAGGATGTTCTGTAATATTCAGTGTTGAAGTGCATGCCTCTGGGAGATGGATTAAATCAAAAACCTAACTCTAAATGGCTAAGTTTAACTCGATTTTGATTGAAGGAAAGATTGTGCAGATTGAATCCAACTGACACTCAAATTACTCCCATTAGGCTAAAGTGGGAAACATATTTGTTTTATTCTGGTCAATAATATCCTTTCTTTGAGAGAGAGAAAGAGAAAACTGATGAGGGGCAATTAATTATTTGACGAGACCAGGGAGAAGAGTAAAATACTGTTGCTTTCACGCAGTCTCTCTGTTCCCTGTTGACCTCAAAGTACTTAGTGAATGATTCCTCTTTCAGAGTCTTTGAGGCCTCTGGGCTTCTGAAGCCCAACACTCCAGGGTTTGTGACAATAATACTTAGGACTCTTACAAAGTACTTTGGTCAGAATTATATCTAAAGTATTTTTCAGAGGAACTTAGAGGAATAGTCTGTCTCTTCCCCAAAAATATTATTAAAGTGAAACTTTGAAGCGCAACATACAGCATGACTTCAGTTTAAAATTGTTTGTGATTAGCACACGCATGCATACTCAGAGGGTTAAGCTAGTTAAAACAACGTAATGGAAAACTGGATTGGCGTCATTTTAACCAGTTTTACTCACTGGGTATGACCATCAATTTCAATACTAGCCTGTTTTTGTGAACCATTATCACACATGTTAGAAGAAGCAGCAGTAGTAGTAACATTGGTAATGACTGCTGACTCTGAAGATCAGACGCATATGTCACACCTCTACCTCCCTCCATCACACCTGCCAGTGTCTGGGTGATAAACTGGGGATTCATCCTGAGAAAGAAGGGAAGAAGGGAGGGGGGACGATCGACAATGAATGTTAATGTAATGACAATTGAATGTTAATGTAATGACACAGGGACACACTACAAGGCTATTACCAGTCCAGTGGTGTCGGTGATAGGTGTCATCCCACATGCACACACATACACACACACACACACACACACACACACACACACACACACACACACACACACACACACACACACACACACACACACACACACACGTACACGCACACACACACATACACACACATACACACACACACACACACACAATGTGAACACTTGCCTCGTACAGGTCCAGCATCTAGTTGCCCCCCAGGCCCCGGGTGGTCTTGACGTTCTCCATGGCCAGGGTGAAGAGGATGCCCCAGGTGTCGGAGAGGTACAGGTCGTAGGTGTCATTCTGGTTCCACTCCTGCACCGCCGCGAAGACCTGGTGCTCGTCTGTGCTGACGATGTGGAGGTCCTGGTGGCAGAAGATTTTTGGGGGTGTTTGTATCATTTGATTTACACAACATGCTTACCACTTTGAAGATGCAAAATATTTTTTATTGTGAAACAAACAAGAAATAAGACAAAAAAACAGAGAACTTGAGCGTGCATTACTATTCACCCCCCCAAAGTCAATACTTTGTAGAGCCACCTTTTGCAGCAATTACAGCTGCAAGTCTCTTGGGGTATGTCTCTATGAGCTTGGCACATCTAGCCACTGGGATTTTTGCCCATTCTTCAAGGCAAAACTGCTCCAGCGCCTTCAAGTTGGATGGGTTCCACTGGTGTACAACAATCTTTAAGTCATACCACAGTTTCTCAATTGGATTGAGGTCTGGGCTTTGACTAGGCCATTCCAAGACATTTAAATGTTTCCCCTTAAACCACTCGAGTGTTGCTTTAGCAGTATGCTTAGGGTCATTGTCCTGCTGGAAGGTGAACCTCCGTCCCAGTCTCAAATCTCTGGAAGACTGAAACAGGTTTCCCTCAAGAATTTCCCTGTATTTAGCGCCATCATCATTCCTTCAATTCTGACCAGTTTCCCAGTCCCCTGTGGGAATGGTGTTCTCGGGGTGATGAGAGGTGTTGTGTTTGCACCAGACATAGTGTTTTCCTTGATGGCCAAAAAGCTCAATTTTAGTCTCATCTGACCAGATTACCTTCTTCTATATGTTTGGGGAGTCTCCCACATGCCTTTTGGCGAACACCAAACGTGTTTGCTTATTTTTTTCTTTAAGCAATGGCTTTTTTTCTGGCCACTTTTCCGTAAAGCCCAGCTCTGTGGAGTGTATGGCTTAAAGTGGTCCTATGGACATATACTCAAATCCCCCCGCTGTGGAGCTTTGCAGCTCCTTCAGGGTTATCTTTGGTGTCTTTGTTGCCTCTCTGATTAATGCCCTCCTTGCCTGGTCCGTGAATTTTGGTGGGCGGCCCTCTCTTGGCAGGTTTGTTGTGGTGCCATATTCTTTCCATTTTTTAAGAATGGATTTAATGGTGCTCCGTGGGATGTTCAAAGTTTCCGATTTTTTTTATTTTATTTTATTTTTGTCATTTTACAGGAGCAATTAGGGTTAAGTGCCTTGCTCAAGGGCACATCGACAGATTTTTCACCTAGTCGGCTCGGGGATTAGAACCAGCGACCTTTCGGTTACTGGCACACCGCTCTTAACCACTAAGCTACCTGCCGCCCCAACCCTGATCTGTACTTCTCCACAACTTTGTCAATGACCTGTTTGTAGAGCTCCTTGGTCTTCATGGTGCCGCTTGCTTAGTGGTGCCCCTTGCTTAGTGGTGTTGCAGACTCTGGGACCTTTCAGAACAGGTGTATATATACTTATTTAGGGGTTTCATAGCAAAGGGGGTGAAAACATGTACACGCACCACTTTTCCGTTATTTATTTTTTAGAAGTTATTTTTTCACTTCACCAATTCGGACTATTTTGTGTATGTCCATTACATGAAATCCAAATAAAAATCAATTTAAATTACAGGTTGTAATGCAACAAAATAGGGAAAACTCCAACGGGGATAAATACTTTTGCAAGGCACTGTATTTCTAGAGCTAAATCCTTTTGTTGCAGGGAGGAAACAAGGGGGAAAATTGATGGTTACTTCAAATCAAATCAAATATTATTTGTCACATGCGCCGTATACATCAGGTTTAGACTTTTCCGTGAAATGCTTACTTACGAGCCCTTTCACAACAATGCAGAGTTAAATGTAAGAAATATTTGCTAAATTAAAAAAAGTATGCAATCTGAATAATTGATCTACTGTATGTATCTCTGGAGGCGTGTGTTTATCACTGTAAAATTGTAAGGACAGACGCTGGGAGACGAGAAGCAAGTACAGGGAGTGAACATTTAATGAAAAAACAGACAGGAACAAAACACCGACAGCGTCTGGACAACGGAAACGAAACAACATTAATGCAGACACGGGGATCAAACTGAGGAACAGTTTAACTCTCCCAAGCAATGCTCAGTGGCCTGTCATAGGAAAGTCATCCTTTTTTAATGTTTTTCTTTTATTTAATTTTAATATAAAAAAACTAACAAAAAAAAACAAACATTTTTTTTTTTGGGGGGGGAATGGATCAGCTTAATATTGCAGATAGATTGTATCTTCTATCAATGTAATTGTCTGCATCACTTCCAATCCCCCATGTTTTTTATTAGGGGTGTAACGATTCGTTTTAACAATGATTTGATTTGTATCACGATTCGTGGTTGTCGATATGATTCAAGGACGATATTGGTTCATTTAGAACGATACGATCCGAAACGATTCAGTGACTTGAAATCGATTCAGTAACCTTTTAGCCAAAAATTCAACCAGTGTGACTGAAATAAATACCTGGATACTGGACAGTGCAGGTGAAGTTTCCTAGATTCCTGTTTCTTGTAAGGACCGCAATGGTGGCTTGATAATTTCTCGCTCGTCGGCTTCTCCTCTGTCGTCCGCCATGCTATGTTTTGTTGTCTTTGCGCCTTTGCGCTGCTGCTGGCGCGGGGCGATGACGTCACGGATAGGCAGACTGAATCGAGTAAAGTTTAAAGCCTTTATCATTAAAAGTGCTAAGAAAAAACATCCATATAAAGTCTGACGTGCTTAAATCCAATGGGTTATTTCCTAGTATCGATACAATCGATTTATTACATTTTAAAACGATGTTAGATTGATATATGTTGTCCAAAAGGCCAACTCGCCGAGCACAGATCGATGTAGTTGGATCATAGGAATATAAATCGATACATCGATGTAGTAGATGGATCGTTACACCCCTATTTTTTTATATATATATTCCCCTTTATTACATTTCAACCCCACCATCCTTTCCCTACTTGGAGTAAATTAGTGAACAACAATGCCCAGGCCTCTACTTCCGGTCTATACTTACTATCTACACCTTATGGACAGAGTTAATTTTACAATAATTCTATTATATATATATATATTTTGCTCCTGAACTTCTTCTACTCTCAACCTCTCCGGTCATTTTCATGATGTCCATCCGGTTTGCTTCTATATGCCATATCTTTCTAACTGTTCTCTTTCCCAAAGATCCCAACATACAACCTATATACTTATTATGGACACAGTATGCTTACATTATTAGCTATCTTTGTTATTATTTGTTGTTATTTGTTATTAGTCCCATCCTTCAACTCTATTCAATACCATCCATATAGGATTTCTATTTGCCATATATATTTCAACCGTACTGTGATGTTTTACAAAAGTTCTGAACCTTTCTATTCTCATTGCTTCTACAGATTGTGAATTAAAAATAAACATTTTTGCTAAAAGTATTATTATATTATTGATTGATTGACTATGACTTTTCAGATCACCCAGTAATGCTATCTGCAAGGTTAGTTCCAGGTAAATATTGCAATCCTTTAGCCATTCCTGGACCTTTGTCCAAAAACAAGCTACAAATGGACAGAACCAAAACAAATTATCTAATGATTCTGTCTCTTCACAGCAAAATCTGCAGAGCTGGGAAGATTGTATCCCCCATATAAATAACATTCTATTGGTAGCAAGAATTTTATATAATAATTTAAATTGAAAGATTCTAATTTTTGAATCTGGTGTCGTTTTGCGTGTCAGTTCATAAACACTATGCCATGGGATCGGTACGTCAAAGATCTCTTCCCAACTATTTTGCAATCTATATGGGACGGCTGTCAATCCTTTGGTCCTTAAGTGAAACTGATATACTTTTTTATTTATCACAGTTTTCCTTAACCAATTATGTTCTTTAATGCAAGGCCGACAGACAAGTTCCTTACTTTCTCCCCCTTCCACTTTCCTCTTCCACTTTTGCGGTAAGGCTGCAATTATTTGGTTGTAATTTTGGGTAGAGCAGACATTTCCATATGTTTTTGTTAGCTGCATGTGTGACATAACTCCACCAGTCCTACCGATGATATCATTTACGAAGATTATACCTTTTTTAAACATTCTGTCAAAAAATAAAGTTTTTTTGTCAATTAGTATATTTGAATTTAACCACAATATTTGTTGCATTATTTGTTCTGTCGTTTCTGGAGGATTAAATAGAAATTGCAACCAACTTTCTATGGCTTGTTTTAGAAATAGTGACATTTGGGAGATTATTTCCTTTTCAAATAACTGAAAGTGAGAGGTTGTAATCTGAATAAAGGGAAAAAGGCCTTTCTTTAACATTGGGTGAGACAATCTTACTAATTTGCTTGAGAACCAGTTCGGATTTAAGTATAACTTTTGGATGACTGAAGATTTTAGTGATAGGTCTAATGCTTTAATATTTAATAATTTCAGTCCTCCGAATTCATATTCATTATATAAATATGCTCTTTTAATTTTGTCTGGCTTGCCGTTCCAAATAAAATAGAATATTTTTTTCTCATATAATTTAAAAAACTGTTTGCTAGGCGTAGGCAAGACCATAAGCAAATAGGTAAACTGGGATAATACTAAAGAGATAATCAGAGTGATTTTTCCACAAATTGACAGGTATTTTCCTTTCCATGGTAGTAAGATCGTATCTATTTTTGCTAACTTTCTATTAAAATTTATTGAAGTGAGATCATTTATTTCCTTTGGGATATGTATTCCGAGTATATCCACATCACCATCAGACCATTTTATTGGTAAACTACATGGTAATGTAAAAATTGTATTTTTTAGTGATCCAATACGTAATATAGTACATTTGTCATAATTTGGTTTTAATCCAGAGAGGTTAGAAAATGTATCTAGATCCTCTATGAGGCTGTGGAGGGATTCTAGTTGTGGATCTAACAGAAAACATGAATCATCTGCGTACAATGACACCTTTGTTTTTAAGCCCTGTATTTCTAATCCTCTGATATTATTATTGGATCTGATTTTAATAGCTAACATCTCGATGGCCACAATAAATAGATATGCCGATAGTGGACAACCTTGTTTCACTCCTCTTGACAGTTTAAAACTTTTGGAGAAATAGCCATTATTTACTATTTTACACCTAGGGTTACTATACATGATTTTGACCCATTTTATAAGAGATTCTCCAAAATTGAAATGCTCCAGACATTTATATATAAACCCCAGTCGAAAATGCCTTTTCGAAGTCTGCTATGAATAGCAGGCCTGGTTTCCCATATTTTCCATAGTGTTCTATTGTTTCCAATACTTGCCTTATATTATCTCCAATGTATCTTCCATGTAAAAAACCTGTCTGATTAGAATGAATAATATCCGACAATACCTTTTTAATTCTATGCGCTATACATTTTGCTAGGATTTTTGCATCACAACACTGAAGTGTAAGGGGCCTCCAATTTTGTAAATGGACTGGATCTTTATATTTTCCACTTGTATCCTGTTTCAGTAATAATGAGATCAGACCTTCTTCTTGAGTGTCAGATAATCTACCATTTACATAGGAGTGGTTAAAACATGCTAATAACGGTCCTCTTAGTATATCAAAAAAGGTTTGGTATACCTCGACTGGTATGCCATCCAACCCTGGAGTTTTCCCGGACTTTAATTGCATCCAGAAGTTCCTCCTCTGTAATTTCACCTTCACATGAGTCTTTCTGTGTGGCTGTTAATTTGACATTATCAATAGAAAAAAAATCTCTACAATTAGCTTCAGTTAGAGGAGATGGAGGCGACTGAAAAGAAAACATATGCTTAAAGTACTTTGTTTCTTCCTTCAAAATATCATTTGGTGAATTATGGGTGACTCCGTCAATTGTAACCAGTTTCATTATGTTCTTTTTGGTAGCATTCCTATGTTGAAGATTAAAAAATAATTTTGTGCATTTTTCCCCATATTCCATCCAGTTTGCTTTATTTTTATAATATATTACACTTGATCTTTCTTGAATAAGTTTCTCCATTTCTTTTTGTTTTTCCTCTAATTTATTCTGAGCCTCTATGTTACAGTTTTTTTTGCCATCTATCTGTTCTAGGAAAGTCATCCTTAATTAAACCAGCGCCTCGGCAAGCAAACACTTGAGCTGTTAGCTGCTGTTAGCCTATGCAGTACAAACACAGCAAGCAGGGAAGAAAGCATTAGAAACCTGTAATTAGAGCACAGGCTTCGGAGGCTATCAGGATAGGAGAACAATTTTTCGACAACAAAAGTATGATTGTCCTAGCGTCCTCTTTCATAATTCCATTAATCGAGAATGTTACCACAAGACAAGCTGCTGGCTTTCTGGGTAGAAAAAGGGGAGAGGTGAAATAGGCTCATTATTATATGACAGAACCAAATAGGCCTCTTAGTGTGCTAAGGAAAGAACAGTGGGCACAGTGAGTTAAGTCGATGGAGAGTAACCAGGGGCGGTTTTGAACTGAAAGATTTTTCATTACCCCCTTTCACAGAATCCGTTCGGCTGTGACACAACACAAAAAAACATTGTAGGTTCCCTGAATTGAAGATGCGGTTGGAGATTCAAGTTGAGTGGGTGTGTGTTTAGTTAGGGAGATGTATGAGTGTGGTAAAAACATGGTTGAGGGATCTGGTAGACCACAGATCTTTATTTTCAGATCATTATTCTGGCAGAATGAAGCCAATCATGTGTAGGGCCTGGAGTTTTCCTGAAAATGTGACCTTATGAAGAAGTCTTGGCCCTGCGTAGGCTATAACTACATGCCAGAGTTTTTTCAAGACATCAAGTGTAGGGCTAGGAGTTCTTCCTGAACTCCTGACATAGGCTACTAGAGCCTATAGTTTTCTTGGTCAAGCCACTTGCTCAAGGGAAAACTCCTGTCTCTAATTGAAATAGTTAGGACCAGGAATTTTCCCTGACCATGTGACCTGACCTGTAAAAACTCTTGGCTCTA
The DNA here is from genome assembly GCF_964263955.1 of Coregonus lavaretus. Lineage (NCBI taxonomy): Eukaryota > Metazoa > Chordata > Actinopteri > Salmoniformes > Salmonidae > Coregonus > Coregonus lavaretus. Next base: position 822,287 of record NC_139993.1, on the reverse strand, counting down.
ATTCATGTTCTAATAGAAAGACATCAGTAACTTTCCCCTTCAAATACTTCAAATAACTAGGTAGGACTTTGGAGTTACATTTGGATGGAAAAGTTATTTATACTGGACTGGATTGGTGGGATAATTATTCCTATCTTCCTGTTTACTTTTAAATTCATGCATCCTCATTTACACAATGTCAAAGTAAATAACATAACCCCAAAACTGCACCAGCATTACTAGGAATTCAGCACATTACCATTTCAGATTTCTCTCTCTCGTACAAATTCTGATTTATATGACATACTGGGGGACTGGTGTGGATAAATATAAAACTCTCTAGGTTTCACATCTGAATCAGAATAGTGTGCAAATGCAGACTCTCGAATGAAGGTTCAAACAAAAGGTTTGCATATTTTAAATATGTCATGCGAGGTCCTTTTTCTTTGTACAGAATGTGTCTCTATAGTTGTTTTGACAATAAACATTTATGTTAGAAATAAAATACCCATGCAGCATAGAGACTGGTCAAGGTTCAGAGGTGAGAATGACATGAATACAATATACACTGTACATATTCAGATTGCAAAATGAACAATTAAAAAACTTTGCGTCTTTCAATGGTCCTCATATCTATTCTAATCAAGAACATCCTGCCATTAATAAAATGTGTCAACATAACAATTAATCATAAATATTCATATTTTTTATGAATTACAGTTGAATCACTCTATCATACCATTTCCTCACACCTGAGGATCAACCAGTTGTTGCATGTGGTGCTATAAAATATATAAATCCACTCCCAGTCCTAGTCAAACCAAGTTGTGCGTAACACATAACAAATTCCCATATTATTCAAGGCTAACGATGCGCATCCTATGCAATGGATCATGGTCTACATACAAGATGATACAATCTATTCTCCTCAGACAGAGCCTTACCTGAATAAACATATAGTCATCTTGGACCACCAGTGAGCTGATGTCGATGTATCCAGGGAAGGGGTAGTTTCTGTTGGGCTCTGAGAACGTTATAGCCCGGCATGTTACATACTGTATACCTGCAATATGAGGAGATAGAGATTACTGGATATCTGGATTCATCCAGCTGTGGATCATGTCCCCTATTCCTGGGAAGGTGAGGATGCCTGGACACCGAGGCTATATGTCTGTATGAATTGAACTTGAGGGCACTATTGTATGGGTTGTGATTGACATACAATAAAGGAGATAGCATTAAACTTGTGACTGACTGTGTATATAAATACACTACCGGTCAAAAGTTTTAGAACATCTACTCATTCAATGCTTTTTCTTTATTTTTACTATTTTATACATTGTCGAATAACAGTGACGACATCAAAACTATGAAATAACACATATGGTATCATGTAGTATCCAAATAAAGTGTTAAACATATCAAATTGTATTTTATATTTTAGATTCTTCAAATAGCCACCCTTTGCCTTGATGACAGCTTTGCAAACTCTTGGCATTCTCTCAACCAGCTTCACCTGGAATGCTTTTCCAACAGTCTTGAAGAAGTTCTCACATATGCTGAGCACTTGTTGGCTGCTTTTCCTTCACTCTGCCATCCGACTCATCCCAAACCATCTCAATTTGGTTGAGGTCGGGGGATTGTGGAGGCCAGGTCATCTGATGCAGCACTCCATCACTCTCCTTCTTGGTCAAATAGCCCTTACACAGCCTGGAGGTGTGTTGGGTCATTGTCCTGTTGAAAAACAAATGATAGTCCCACTAAGCCCAAACCAGATGGGATGGCGTATCGCTGCAGAATGCTGTGGTAGTCATGCTGGTTAAGTGTGCCTTGAATTCTAAATAGATCACAGACAGTTTCACCAGCAAAGCACCACGACACCATAACACCTCCTCTTTCATGCTTTACGGTGGGAAATACACATGCGGAGATAATCCGTTCACCCACACCGCGTCTCACAAAGACATTGCAGTTGGAACCAAAAATCTCAAATTTGGACTCCAGACCAAAGGATACATTTCCACCGGTCTAATGTCCATTGCTCGTGTTTCTTGGCCCAAGCAAGTCTCTTCTTCTTATTGGTGTCCTTTAGTAGTGGTTTCTTTGCAGCAATTCAACCATGAAGGCCTGATTCACACAGTCTCATCTGAACAGTTGATGTTGAGATGTGTCTGTTACTTGAACTCTGTGAAGCATTTATGTGTGCTGCAATTTCTGAGGTTGGTGACTCTAATGAACTTATCTTCTGCAGCAGAGGTAACTCTGGGTCTTACATTCCTGTGGATGTCCTCATGAGAGCCAGTTTCATCATAGCGCTTGATGGTTTTTGCAACTGCCCTTGAAGAAACTTTCAAAGTTCTTGAAATGTTCCGTATTGACTGACCTTCATGTCTTAAAATAATGATGGACTGTCAATTCTCTTTGCTTATTTGAGCTGTTCTTGCCATAATATGAACTTGTCACAACACAACTGATTGGCTCAAACGCATTAAGAAGGAAAGAAATTGCACAAATTAACTATTAAGAAGGCACACCTGTTAATTGAAATGCATTCCAGGTGACTACCTCATGAAGCTGGTTGAGAGAATGCCAAGAGTGTGCAAAGCTGTCATCAAGGCAAAGGGTGGCTATTTGAAAAATCTCAAATAAAAAATGTATTTTGATTTGTTTAACACTATTTTGGTTGCTACATGATTCCATATGTGTTATTTCACAGTTTTGATGTCTTCACTATTATTCTACAATGTAGACAATAGTAAAAACAAAGACAAACCCTTGAGTGAGTAGGTGTTCTAAAACTTTTGACCGGTAGAGTATACAGTTGAAGCCGGAAGTTTACATACACCTTTGCCAAATACATTTAAACTCAGTTTTTCACAATTCCTGACATTTAATCCTAGTAAAAATTCCCTGTGTTAGGTCAGTTAGGATCCAACTTTATTTTAAGAATGTGAAATGTCAGAATAATAGTAGAGAGAATGGTTTATTTCAGATGTTATTTATTTAATCACATTCCCAGTGGGTCAGAAGTTTACATACACTCAATTAGTATTTGGTAGCATTACCTTTAAATTGTTTAACTTGGGTCAAACGTTTCTTGTAGCCTTCCACAAGCTTCCCACAATAGGTTGCGTGCATTTTGGCCCATTCCTCCTGACAGAGCTGGTGTAACTGAGTCAGGTTTGTAGGCCTCCTTGCTCGCACACACTTTTTCAGTTCTGCCCACAAATGTTCTATAGGATTGAGGTCAGGGCTTTGTGATGGCCACTCCAATACCTTGACTTTGTTGTACTTAAGCCATTTTGCCAAACTTTGGAAGTATGCTTGGGGTCATTGTCCATTTGGAAGACCCATTTGCGACCAAGCTTTATCTTCCTGACTGATGTCTGGAGATGTTGCTCCAATATATCCACAACATTATCCTTCCTCATGATGCCATCCATTTTGTGAAGTGCACCAGTCCTTCCTGCAGCAAAGTACCCCCACAGCATGATGCTGCCACTCCCATTCTTCACGATTGGGATGGTGTTCTTCGGCTTGCAAGCACCAGAGGACATTTCTCCAAAAAGTACGATCTTTGTCCACATGTGCAGTTGCAAACCGTAGTCTGGCTTTTTTATGGTGGTTTTGAAGCAGTGGCTTCTTCCTTGCTGAGCAGCCTTTCAGGTTATGTCGATATACAGTGGGGAAAAAAAGTATTTAGTCAGCCACCAATTGTGCAAGTTCTCCCACTTAAAAAGATGAGAGAGGCCTGTAATTTTCATCATAGGTACACGTCAACTATGACAGACAAATTGAGAAAAGAAATCCAGAACATCACATTGTAGGATTTTTAATGAATTTATTTGCAAATTATGGTGGAAAATAAGTATTTGGTCACCTACAAACAAGCAAGATTTCTGGCTCTCACAGACCTGTAACTTCTTCTTTAAGAGGCTCCTCTGTCCTCCACTCGTTACCTGTATTAATGGCACCTGTTTGAACTTGTTATCAGTATAAAAGACACCTGTCCACAACCTCAAACAGTCACACTCCAAACTCCACTATGGCCAAGACCAAAGAGCTGTCAAAGGACACCAGAAACAAAATTGTAGACCTGCACCAGGCTGGGAAGACTGAATCTGCAATAGGTAAGCAGCTTGGTTTGAAGAAATCAAATGTGGGAGCAATTATTAGGAAATGGAAGACATACAAGACCACTGATAATCTCCCTCGATCTGGGGCTCCACGCAAGATCTCACCCCGTGGGGTCAAAATGATCACAAGAACGGTGAGCAAAAATCCCAGAACCACATGGGGGGACCTAGTGAATGAACTGCAGAGAGCTGGGACCAAAGTAACAAAGCCTACCATCAGTAACACACTACACCGCCAGGGACTCAAATCCTGCAGTGCGAGACGTGTCCCCCTGCTTAAGCCAGTACATGTCCAGGTCCGTCTGAAGTTTGCTAGAGTGCATTTGGATGATCCAGAAGAGGATTGGGAGAATGACAAATGGTCAGATGAAACCAAAATAGAACTTTTTGGTAAAAACTCAACTCGTCGTGTTTGGAGGACAAAGAATGCTGAGTTGCATCCAAAGAACACCATACCTACTGTGAAGCATGGGGGTGGAAACATCATGCTTTGGGGCTGTTTTATCTGCAAAGGGACCAGGACGACTGATCCGTGTAAAAGGAAAGAATGAATGGGGCCATGCATCGTGAGTGAAAACCTCCTTCCATCAGCAAGGGCAAATCTTTCATACATTTACATTTTTTACATTTTAGTCATTTAGCAGACGCTCTTATCCAGAGCGACTTACAGTTAGTGAATACATATATTTTTATTTTTTTATTTTTTTATACTGGCCCCCCGTGGGAATCGAACCCACAACCCTGGCGTTGCAAACGCCATGCTCTATCAACTGAGCTACATCCCTGCCGGCCATTCCCTTCCCTACCCTGGGCCAATTGTGCACCGCCCATGAGTCTCCTGGTCACGGCCGGCTGCGACAGAGCCTGGATTCGAACCAGGATCTCTAGTGGCACAGTTAACACTGCGATGCAGTGCCTTAGACCACTGTGCCACTCAGGAGTACAGCATGACAATGATCCCAAACACACCGTCCGGGCAACGAAGGAGTGGCTTCGTAAGAAGCATTTCAAGGTCCTGGAGTGGCCTAGCCAGTCTCCAGATCTCAAACCCATAGAAAATCTTTGGAGGGAGTTGAAAGTCTGTGTTGCCCAGCGACAGCCCCAAAACATCACTGCTCTAGAGGAGATCTGCATGGAGGAATGGGCCAAAATACCAGCAACAGTGTGTGAAAACCTTGTGAAGACTTACAGAAAACGTCTGACCTGTGTCATTGCCAACAAAGGGTATATAACAAAGTATTGAGAAACTTTTGTTATTGACCAAATACTTATTTTCCACCATAATTTGCAAATAAATTCTTTAAAAATCCTACAATGTGATTTTCTGGAGATTTCTTTTTCTCATTTTGTCTGTCATAGTTGACGTGTACCTATGATGAAAATGACAGGCCTCTCTCATCTTTTTAAGTGGGAGAACTTGCACAATTGGTGGCTGACTAAATACTTTTTTTCCCCACTGTAGGACTCGTTTTACTTTAGATATAGATACTTTTGTACCTGTTTCCTCCAGCATCTTCACAAGGTCCTTTGCTGTTGTTCTGGGATTGATTTGCACTTTTCACACCAAAGTACATTCATCTCTAGGAGACAGAACGCTTCTCCTTCCTGAGTGGTATGACAGCTGCGTGGTCCCATTAAGTTTATACTTGCGTACTATTGTTTGTACAGGTGAACGTGGTACCTTCAGGCATTTGGAAATTGCTTCCAAGGATGAACCAGACCTGTGGAGGTCTTTAATTGTTTTTCTGAGATCTTGGCTGATTTCTTTTGATTTTCCCATGATGTCAAGCAAAGAGGCACTGAGTTTGAAGGTAGGCCTTGAAATACATCCACAGGTACACCTCCAATTGACTCAAATGATGTAAATTAGCATATCAGAAGCTTCTAAAGCCATGACATAATTTTCTGGAATTTTCCAAGCTGTTTAAAGGCACAGTCAACAAAAATTACTTGTGTCATGCACAAGTAGATGTCCAATCCGACTTCCCAAAACTATAGTTTGTTAACAATACTTTTTTGGAGTGCTTGAAAAACGAGTTTTAATGTGTCCAACCTAATTGTAAGTAAACTTCCGACTTAATCTGTATATATATATATAATTAACTTTGTCATTTGACCAGTACAGTGCCTTGCAAAAGTATTCATCCCACTTGCCGTTTTTCATATTTTGTTGCATTACACCCTGTAATTTAAATTGATTTTTATTTGATTTCATGTAATGGACATACACAAAATAGTCCAAATTGGTGAAGTGAAATGAAAAGAAAACACTTGTTTCAAAAAATAATAAAAAATAAATAATGCAAAAGTGGTGCGTGCATATGTATTCACCCTCTTTGCTATGAAGCCCCTAAATAAGATCTGGTGCAACCAATTACCTTCAGAAGTCACATAATTAGTTAAATAAAGTCCACCTGTGTGCAATCTAAGTGTCACATGATCTGTCACATGATCTCAGTATATATACACCTGCTCTGAAAGGCCCCAGAGTCTGCAACACAACTAAGCAAGGGGCACCACCAAGCAAGCGGCACCATGAAGACTAAGGAGCTCTCCAAACAGGTCAGGGACAAAGTTGTGGAGAAGAACAGATTAGGGTTGGGTTATAAAAAAAAATATCAGAAACTTTGAGCATCCCATGGAGCACCATTAAATCCATTATTAAAAAATGGAACAAATATGGCACCACAACAAACCTGGAGAGGGCCGCCCACCAAAACTCACGGACCAGGCAAGGAGGGCATTAATCAGAGAGGCAACAAAGAGACTAAAGATAACCCTGAAGGAGCTGCAAAGCTCCACAGAGATTGAAGTGTCTGTCCATAGGACAACTTTAAGCCGTACACTCCACAGAGCTGGGCTTTACGGAAGAGTGACTAGAAAAAAGCCATTGCTGTGACGAGTACTGAGTATACGAAGAGGCAGGACGCAGACGCAGGAATTAACAAGGTCTTGGTTTACTTAACAATGATAAAAATAAATAACAAATAGAGTAGACGACATGAAGCTTAACAATCACACACAACATCATACAGAACAGTCCAGGGCTAAATAGGGGTGGTGATGAGATTATGAGGTGCAGGTGATTACGGTGCGTTGGGTTTAAATTCTGGTGTTGCAGAAGCGGTGCGCTCAGACCGGTAGCTAAGTAGACCGGAGAATCAGAGCGCCGGAGGGGAGCAACGGGAGGAGACGTGACAATTGCTTAAAGAAAAAAATATGCAAACACTCTTGGTGTTCACCAAAAGGCATGTGGGAGACTCCCAAACATATGGAAGAAGGTACTCTGGTCAGATGAGACAAAAATGTAGCTTTTTGGCCATGAAGGAAGACGCTATGTCTGGCGCAAACCCAACACCTCTCCTCACCCGAGAACACCATCTCCACAGTGAAGCATGGTGGTGGCAGCATGTATTGACTTTGGGGGGGTGAATAGTTATGCACGCTCAAGTTCTTTTTTTTGGTCTAATTTCTTGTTTGTTTCACACATTTTTTTATTTTGCATCTTCAAAGTGGTAGGCATGTTGTGTAAATGAAATCATACAAACCCCCCAATTTGTTTTTCTATTCCAGGTTTTAAGGCAACAAAATAGAAAAAATGCAAAGGGGGGTGAATACTTTCGCAAGCCACAGTATGTTGTGATTTCCATTCTATAATGGTGTTCGTTTCATTCACACAGTATGTAACGTTCTATGTTTGTCACTATTCAACATGATCAACTATGATCATTCTCTGTGTACAGAAAAGTAAACTGTCTCTAATTGCGGGGCTCTAACAACAGCAGCAGATAGCTAGAATAAACAATCTCACAATTTCACCTATGGAGGACATTAGGTGGCAATGCCGGGGTGAGTTATGGAGCTGACGCTACCAGAGTGAGAGGGATGAGAGGGAAAGGCTATATTAATCAAGGATCAAGCACTGCATTTATCAGTGGGGCAAGCCATTGTCACTCCCCTAGGACACGACGCTCTAAACCCAGCGTGGAATTTATTCCTTGACAGACTGTCACTCTCTTCTATCGTTCGAGGGCTGATAATTGGACTGTGAATGTGGGGGCCTTTCTCTGCTGTGTGTGACAGAGAGAGAGAAAGAGAGGTGTGTGTGTATGGTGCTACTCACGTCTGTTGGGGGTGTGTGCCTCCATGTGAACCAGATCTGACTCCTTGTCCTGGATTAAAGAAGAGGAGGAGAGAAGGAATGATGAAGAGGAGGAGGGGAGACAGAGAGAAGAAGAGGAGGAGAGAAGAAGGGAAGAACAGGATGGGAGAAGATTGGGTGAAGTGAAGATGGAGGAAAAAAGAGGAGAGGAGGAGAAGAGGAGGAGAGGAGAGGAGGAGGGAAGAAGAGGAGAGGAGGAGGGAAGATAAGGAGAGGAGGAGGGAAGAGGAGGAGGGAAGAAGGCAATAAACAGAGGGAGATGAGTCTCAGCAGGGATATTCCACTCCAGATATAGACGTCTCATTTCAGCGTTGTCTCAACAATGATGGCGATAAAAAAGCATTGCCTTTCCATGTGAGGAAGTTCTCCCCAGAGATGTGTCACAAAATGTCACATTACCCTTAGCAACCCCCACATCAACAGCCAGACGCTGTGGGTTTGTTATTCTACCAAAAATTGGTATCGGTCACAAAAGCGTAAATACGCAGCAACCTAAATATGTTATTTATTTTAAGAGGCACTGTACATCGGCAAGGCTGTGCCATATAATTCAAGTTAGAGTCACTGTACTGTGTATTAACGTATTATATCATTTTATTGGGTATAGCGGATTACCTTGGACAGATATGGTGTTCCTATAGTGTGATGTATGTCATTCCTGGTGGTGTGAGACTGATAAACTCATTGTCTGTAAGCATGGCTTGAGAGGCCCGGGGTACTAATACTGAGGGCCAGAGTTTAAACTCCATGAAGGGGTTGAATCGAGGATGAATCAAGCAAATTATTTAGGATATGTGATGAAAAGTAGACCCTGGATTTATGTTCATGTGGACATAGCTGGTGGCAGCTCAGAACACACACACACACACACACACACACACACACACACACACACACACACACACACACACACACACACACACACACACACACACACAGACACAAACAGCATCCCCTACATCTCTAGGAAGGAAAGTAATGAGACAGAAGAAATTCAGAGCTAAATTTGTGATGAGTGTGCACTTCCTCAGAATGGGGAGGGCCACTGCAGTTGGCCGTTGGGGGGGGGGACAGGGACTTCCTTGTTGCTCTTTTACTCATGCCACTCGGCACAAATTATTATACTGTATCTTGCTATTTTATGTATATACAGTGCCTTCAGAAAGTATTCACACCCTTTGCCTTTTTCCACAATTTGTTGTGTTGCAAAGTGGGATAAAAATTGATTTAATTGTCATTTTTTGTCAACAATATAAGGTCAAAGTGGAAGAAAGATTCCCAAAAAAATACATAATTTTTATTGAAAATAAAACACTAATATATCTTGATTAGATAAGTATTCAACCCCTTGAGTCAATACATGTTGGAATAACATTTGGCAGCTGCGAGTCCTTCTGGGTAAGTCTCTAAGAGCTTTGCACACCTGGATTGTACAATATTTGCCCATTATTTTTTAAAAATCTCTTCAAGCTCTGTCAAGTTGGTTGTTGATCATTGCTAGACAGCCATTTTCAAGTCTTGCCATAGACTTTCAAGACGATTTAAGTCAAAACTGTAACTACGCCACTTACGAACATTCAATGTCGTCTTGGTAAGCAACTCCAGTGTATATTTGGCATTGTGTTTTAGGTAATTATTGTGCTGAAAAGTGAATTTTCCTCTAGGATTTTGCCTTTGCTTAGCTCTATTCCGTTTCTTTCTATCCTAAAAAAAAAACTCCCTAGTCCTTGCCGATGACAAGCATACCATTAACATGATGCAGCCACCAACATGCTTGAAAATATGAAGAGTGGTACTCAGTGTTGTGTTGTGTTGGATTTGCCCCAACCACAACACTTTGCATTCATGACAGAAAGTTCATTTCTTTGCCACATTTTCTGCAGTATTACTTTAGTGCCTTATTGCAACCAAGATGCATGTTTTAGAATATTTGTACATGCTTCCTTCTTTTCACTTTGTCATTTATGTTAGCATTGTGGAGTAACTACAATGTTATTGATCCATCCTCAGTTATCTCCTGTCACAACCATTCAACTCTGTAACTATTTTACAGAGCCATTGGCCTCATGTTGAAATCCCTGAGCTGTTTCCTTCCTCTCTGGGAACTGAGTTAGGAAGGGCACTTGGATAACCCCCAATGAAAAATGTATTATTGTTTAGATACGTGCAATTGCCATGATATCAGTTTACTGCATCTGAGAAATGAGCCAGAATGTGACTTGTGAGAGGCAGAATACGAAGTGGTGACACTGTGGATGTAGATTTATCTCAGTCCAATTATATCAACAGTAGAAATGAGCAGAATGGTACACAGAATTTGCCACCAGCAACACTAGTCATTCAGATACCTTGTTGAAACGTATTATCAATATCCTTCACAGACTCTTGCGTTGCAGAAAGCAAACAACACATTCCACACACTGCTAGTGATGCTCCAAAACAGTTTGTGATGAGAGTCTGAGTAAACTAAGGAAAAGAGAAGGACAACAGAGAGGACGAGAGGAAGTGAAGGATGATGAGAAGAAAGAAAGAAGACAAGCGTATGACTCACCAGTAGAACCTGTTCACATGCTCATGAACCAGCTGCCATTTTCGCCCAAAGTCCAGGGAGGCGTACAACTGTGAAGAAGAACATAAAACAAGAGAAACAAAAGAGAGATAGAGAACATATCAGTCTACCTATCACAAGACAGGAAGTAAAGTGACAGTGGACTTGAGTCATGGCAGGATAATGCAAGGGAAGAGCATACCCGGGGGCAATAAAGCGTGACACTCTAAATAGGCCGACACACTGTACTATAGCTTTAAACCGCCATCATCATTATAATTCAGACCATTCATGTTAACATATAGGCTCCCAAATTACATAAGTGACCTATCCTGTTTCCGGTAATGCTTTACTTGACACCCAGCGTCATAACACGTCATAATATCTCATAACAGCTGACATAACTTGTCATAACCTGTTATAATATGGTCATAATACTGTCATGACCCATATATTTAGACCTGTTGTGACATATATTGGAATATTCTATAGCTGGTTATTACCCTGTTTCCTTTTCCAAATGTAAATTAGCACTAAGTATAGATAAAGCACTACAAGTCCAATATGTTCGGTGAAAAATAGGTTTGACATTATCGTTTGCTTTTCCTGGAACAGCAAAACCATTCGTCAATTCCCAGTGACCAAATGAAGTGGAGTGCTTATATATCAAATTATGCATCAAACAAATAGAAACCATAGGTTGGGAAAACATTTTTATTCCAACCACTATATATCAGAGGAAGAATAAAAATCCAGAATGCTACTGTAAATTATGGATATACGTGTCCAAAAAGAAATATATTGCCCTGTTGACGATCAGGTGTAGTAGTGCCCATGGCCTAATTTCATTGGTCTAATTACATTTCCCACTTTCTGGGTGCATAATGACAGGGCACATTTTGTTCCATTACACTGATTGATGCTGCTGATGTTGCTTCCTGCTGGCTGTCTGTATTGTTATTTTAGTCCTACAGACAGAGTCAGTGGCCCCAGTCAAACTACATGCTAATGTTCTACCTTTCATCAGAGCGGAAATCTGACATTCAACTTCGAGGCCAACAATTAGCTCAATTGGTAGAGCATGGCGCTTGTAATGCCAGGGTAGTGGGTTTGATCCCCAGGACCACCCATATGTAAAAATGTATGCACACATGACTGTAAGTCACTTTGGATAAAAGTGTCTGCTAAATGGCATATTATATTAATTATCAAACACCAGATGCACCTTGCCATATTTGCTATGTGCAAACACATTGTTATGCACACGCACAACTAAACTGTCATAATCATAATCATCCTGTTATTTATCACTGGCTTTGTGCCAGATCTGATCCTATAGCTAAACCATCAGCAAATAAATAGCGGTCCCAAGCAACGTTCCTCCCAATAGCAGTCTGTGGTGGCAAGCAGGCAGAGCCATGTTCCTCCCAATAGCAGTCTGTGGTGGCAAGCAGGCGGAGCCATGATCCTCCCAATAGCAGTCTGTGGTGGCAAGCAGGCGGAGCCATGATCCTCCCAATAGCAGTCTGTGGTGGCAAGCAGGCTGAGCCATGTTCCTCCCAATAGCAGTCTGTGGTGGCAAGCAGGCGGAGCCATGATCCTCCCAATAGCAGTCTGTGGTGGCAAGCAGGCGGAGCCATGATCCTCCCAATAGCAGTATGTGGTGTCAGGCAGGCTGAGCCAGGCAGCAGGTAAGCAGGCCGGGCTAGTCTCTCATCCCTCTGGACACTGACATATGATGCCACTGGGTGAGCTCCAGCTGCACTCATTCATCAGGCCAATGACATTTTAAATTCTAAAGCTCAGAGCTGTCACAAAGTGAGCTTCATAGTTTCCGACTTGCGTCGATAAATCAAAACACCCGCCAGATCCAGAGCCACTGATGAGGCATGTCCGGCGACAGCCAAGAGACTGAAAGAGCGAGAGCTGACAGGGTAACTTGTCTAAATGGTGGTTGTAGGATTGAGGATAACAGTTGTTGGTTCCACACATCTAGTCACGTTGATGGTGGACTTCAATATAAATGTAAATGGCGGTATATATGTTATTGTGTTTTGAGGATTGTTTAGCTGTGTACTTTAGAATGAAAAATGCTGACATGGAAAAAGAGAGTCATGATTGTGGTGCCTGAGCTAGGTATGTAAACAATGTAAGCATTTAAGAATATGTTAAGTGGACTAACGAAAACGTCTGATTATGTACAAGAACAAAAACATCACGGAGCATGAGGGCACGGAGGGCGTCACACAGCTTGTGTTGCATCTTCATCTAAAGACTAATTTATTCTAATGTGGATTCAGGGAAAACGCAGAACATTGTGTACAAACATTATCGCTTACGCATATGGTGCGTTGCGGCCCCAAAGAGCGGGCATCCCACAGTCTGAATCAGTCAAGGCTCCAAGATCTTACACAGGCCTCTTTTTCCAGACAACAACAGCTATAATATTGTCTGCAGTCAGCCAGTCAGAACGTTTACAGCTATGCCTTGGTCTTTAAGGGAGGGAATAAATTGCCTTTATTTTAACATAGGCCATATGACTGATATATCAATTAGATGGGAATGTCTCCACAAGGCAAAGTTCAGCACCTCCTAGCAAACAGTGTCTGACAGTGTGTTGGCCAGTCTGACAGTGTGTTGGCCAGTCTGACAGTGTGTTGGCCAGTCTGACAGTGTGTTGGCCAGTCTGACAATGTATTGGCCAGCCTGACAGTGTATTGGCCAGTTTGACAGTGTCTTGGAAAGTCTGACAGTGTATTGACCAGTCTGACAGTGTCTTGGCCAGTCTGACAGAGTCTTGGCCAGTCTGACAGTGTATTGGCCAGAGAGAACCTGTATAGAATCTGTACTGTACAGTATGTGGTCAATCTAGACCAGGGGTGTCAAACTCATTTTAGCTCAGTGGCCACATGGAGGAAAATCTATTCCCAAGTGGGCCGGACCGGTAAAATCATGGTATTTATAACTTAAAAACAACAACTTCTGATTGTTTTCTTTGTTTTAATACGATCAACATAAAACATAAAGCTGGAGCCTGAGGACAGTGTGTCCAAAATAGTACAAGCACAACATCACTATTAATCATAAAACACCTCAAGTTTATTTGAAAATTCTAAAGAAAAAGAACACACAAACACACAATGCCTCAGTGATTCACAGAACTGTTTCACAGATCACAGAACTATATCAGGGTGTCATTTCTCAGGCAGAAATGTAGATAAAAATAATGAAATCCTGTTCCCCAAACAAGTGCAAGAACCACAGTGTCAAGAATAGGTTAAATATACAAATAAAATAAAATCAATTAAAAACAATAGCACATCAACATAAAAACATATAAACATAAAGCTGGAGCCTGAGGACAGTGTGTCCAAAAGAACAACATCACTATTAATCATAAAACACCTCAAGTTATTTGAAAATTCTGAGGACAAAGAACACACAAACACACAATGCCTCAGTGATTCACAGAAGTATATCACAGAACTATATCAGGGTGTCTCATCCAGCACTTTAAGTGGGGTTGCATAGTTTATTTGACTCCTGATACCTGGCATCTTTTAGCTTTCACCAGCGCATCAATATCAGGCGTCACATCCTGAGTGGCAGCCAACTTCAGGATGTGATTCAAGTGCTTGTGCGTGAGCCTTGAGCGCAGCTTTGTTTTATTTATGCTCATTACAGAGAAAACTTGCTCACAAAGATATGTGGTTCCAAACATGCACAACAATTTTGCAGCGAGGGCTGTCAAGTTGGGGTAACCTGGCAAAAGATTCTGATAAAATGTGTCCAAGCCAGCTGCGGCAAATTTGCCCTTCAAATCCGAGTCACACTGCAAGTCTATTATTTCAAGTTGGATGCTGACGGGCAGATCAGAGGGATTCACGGTGAATGGCGAGCAAAAAACGTTGAAGTCTTTCTCCAGTTCACCAAAAATCTGAAAGCGTTGCTCAAACTCCAATAACAGTCCCGTTATTTTATCTTTGAACCGCTTCATGTCTGCCACATGTTGGGTCGCGCACACATTTTTCAGACAGGGGAAGTGAGCTGCATCACCACCGGCGAGTTGCGTCTCCCACAATGACAGCTTCAACTTGAAAGAACGTATGCTGTCATAATAATGCGTGACAACTTTGTTGCGCCCTTGCAGCTGTTTGTTCAAGTTATTCAGGTGCTCTGTAACATCCACCATAAATGCAAGGTCCTGCATCCATTCTGCGGAATGAAATTCTAACACTGGTTTGCCCTTTTCTTCCATGAACTGTTCAATTTCTTCTCGTAAATCAAAGAAACAACTCAGCACAGCACCTCAGCTTAACCATCTTACCTCAGTGTGGTATGGCAGGCCATAGATGTGGTCTTTCTCTCTGAGAAGGCTGTCAAACTGACGGTGATTTAGGCTTCTGGATCGGATGAAATTAACAGTTTGGATGACCACCTTCATGACGTTATCCATCTTTAATGACTTGCAACACAAAGCCTCCTGGTGCAAAAAACAGTGAAAAGTCCAAACATCACGTCCTCCATTTGCAGATTGCACTTTCTCTCTGAATTTTGCCACAACACCTGCTTTTTTCCCGATCATTGAGGGCGCACCATCTGTAGCCAGGCTGACAGCGCGGGACCAGTCGACTCCCACCCTGTCCAGCACGCCGACGAGTGCGGTGAAAATATCAGCTGCTGTCGTTGTATCTGTCATCGGCACCAACTCCACAAACTCCTCAGTGATGGTCAATGTGTCATCAACTCCGCAGATGAAAATGGCCAGTTGTGCAACATCTGTAATGTCCGTGCTTTCATCAATTGTAACCGAAAACGCAATAAATGACTTTACTTTTTGCTTCAACTGGCTGTCCAAATCCACTGAAAGATCGGAAATCCTGTCTGCAACTGTGTGTCTTGTTAGGCTGATATTTGCAAAAGCCAGGCACTTTTCAGGGCACACAATCTCCGCTGCCTTCATCATGCATGTTTTTACAAATTCACCCTCACTAAATGGTTTTGAAGCCACTGCGATTTCATTAGCAATGAGGTAGCTAGCTTTCACTGCAGCGTCACTAATGTCTCGGCTGTGAGTAAACACAGACTGCTGTTTCTTCAGACCCGCCAACAGTTCATTCACCTTCTCTCTTCTCCGCTGTCCTTGAAAGTTGTCATATTTGTCGGCATGAAGACTCACATAGTGGCGACGAAGGTTATATTCTTTCAGCACTGCAACATGCTGTGAACACACCAAACATACCATTTTCCCATTCAATTCCGTGAATAAATAGGAGGATGACCATTTTTCTTGGAACACTTTGCACTCTGCGTCTACTTTTCTCTTTTTTGACAGAGACATATTGGGGCAATGAGGGTGCCAAAGCACATAATGTTAAAAGTAGAAGCCGTAATAAATATTGCGGGCAAAACAAAGTAGCTCATCCGGACTGGCTGCACTTGCTTGACCTACTTGCTCTGCCCCAGTATAAACAGTTTGCTTGCTTAACACAATTGCAGCTCATTTTTATACTTTACAAAATCATCTCGCGGGCTGGATTAAACCTGTTTGCGGGCCTGATCCGGCCCGCGGGCCGGATTTTTGACACCCCTGATCTAGACAGACATCCCTTCAACATGGTCTCTTTTAATAGCTGTACATACAGTGCATTCGGAAAGTATTCAGACCCCTTCACTTTTTCCACATTTTGTTTCGTTACAGTCTTATTCTAAAATGTATTAAATTGTTTGTTTTCCTCATCAATCTACACACAATACTCTATAATGACAAAGCAAAAACAGGTTTTAAATGTTTTTTTTGCACATTTATAAAAACGGAAATACCACATTTACATAAGTATTCAGAACCTTTACTCAGTACTTGTTGAAGCACCTTTGGCAGCGATTACAGCCTCAAGTCTTATTGCGTATGTTGCTACAAGCTTGGCACACCTGTATTTGGGGAGTTTCTCCCATTCTTCTCTGCAGATCCTCTCAAGCTCTGTCAGGTTGGATGGGGAGTGTCGCTGCACAGATATTTTCAGGTCTCTCCAGAAATGTTAGATCAGATTCAAGTCCGGGCTCTGGCTGGGCCACTCAAAGACATTCAGAGACTTGTCCTGAAGCAACTCCTGCGTTGTCTTGGCTGTGTGCTTAGGGTCATTGTCCTGTTGGAAGGTGAACCTTCAACCCAGTCTGAGGTCCTGAGCGCTCTGGAGCAGGTTTTCATCAATGATCTCTCGGTACTTTGCTCCGTTCATCATTCCCTTGATCCTGACTAGTCTCCCAGTCCCTGACGCTGAAAAACATCCCCACAGCATGATGCTGCCACCACCATGGTTCACCATAGGGATGGTGCCAGGTTTCATCCAGACTTGACACTTGGCATTCAGGCCAAAGTGTTCAATCTTGGTTTCATCAGATCAGAGAATCTTGTTTCTAATGGTCTGAGAGTCCTTTAGGTGCCTTTTGGCAAACTCCAAGCGGGTTGTCATGTTTCTTTTAATGGGGAGTGGTTTCCATCTGGCCACTCTACCATAAAGGCCTGATTGATGGAGTGCTGCAGAGATTGTTGTCCTTCTGGTAGGTTCTCCCATCTCCACAGAGGAACTCTGGAGCTCTGTAAGAGTGACCATTGGGTTCTTGGTCACCTCCCTTACCAAGCCCCTTCTCCAATGATTGCTCAGTTTGGCCGGGCGGCCAGCTCTAGGAAGAGTCTTGTTGGTTCCAAACTTCTTCCATTTAAGAATGATGGAGGCCACTGGGTTCTTCGGGACCTTCAACGCTGCAAAACAATTTTGGTACCCTTCCCCAGATCTGTGCCTCGACACAATCCTGTCTCTGAGCTCTACGGAGAATTCCTTCGACCTCATGGCTTGGTTTTTGCTCTGACATGCACTGTCAACTGTGGGACCTTATATAGACAGGTGTGTGCGCCTTTCCAAATAATGTCCAATTAATTTAATTTACCACAGGTGGACTCCAATCAAGTACTAGAAACATCTCAAGGATGATCAAAGGAAACAGGATGCACCTGAGCTCAATTTCGAGTCTCATAGCAAAGGGTCTTTATTATGTAAATAAGGTATTCCTGTTTTTTTTTTAAAGAAATTTGCAAAAACGTTAAAAAAAACAGGTTTTGGTTTGTTATTATGGGGTATTACGTGTAGATTGATGAGGGAAAAAAATATTTAAAACATTTTAGAATAAGGCTGTAACGTTAAAAAAATGTGAAAAAAGTCAAGGGTCTGAATACTTTCCGAATGCGCTGTAGATACTGTACATGATATCACCAACACATGCTTGTGAACACTGTACTATGACTACCTATTAATTATGGTAGTGGATATAAGGTGATGACTAAGATGACTGTCATTCTGTCCATGTGGCTCCTGAGTGGCGCAGTGGTCTAAGGCACTGCATCGCAGTGCTAACTGTGCCACTAGAGATCCTGGTTTGAATCCAGGCTCTGTCGCAGCCGGCCGCGACCGGGAGACTCATGGGCGGCGCACAATTGGCCCAGCGTTGTCCAGGGTAGGGGAGGGAATGGCCGGCAGGGATGTAGCTCAGTTGATAGAGCATGGCGTTTGCAACACCAGGGTTGTGGGTTCGATTCCCACGGGGGGCCAGTATAAAAAAAATATGTATTCACTAACTGTAAGTCGCTCTGGATAAGAGCGTCTGCTAAATGACTAAAATGTCCATCATGTCTGGATCATGATTGACATAGAGGAAACAGGGTGGCATCATTTGACAACAGTCTGGGTCTTGTGGATGTTTAGCCTACTGTGAGCTCCATATGAGCGCTGTGCTAAATTGGCAGTCATTTGCAAGGCAGATGGCAAAATGTGTTTGACTTGTGCTTCCAATTAGTAACAGGAGGCTTCATTTACAGTGTGCTACAGGGCAACAATCTTGTTTTATTAACTTCACACAGTAGCAGATCAAGTAAAGAAGGAACTAAAATGGGATTTCAAGCTAATACTGTCAGATAATGTTAAGTTTGTTGCTGCCGTACTTCAGGCTACATACTTAAGTTGTTTCTGGGTTTCATTCAGAGTTATTCAACTTTCATCTTTTTTTCATTAATGTTGTTACCCTGTGGTTAAAGATATGTAGGAAAAACAAGACTGCAGTCACAGAAAGGTTATCTGAGGTTCTTATTATTATTCTACTTCCTTCATTCATCTGAACCCTGGAAGCTAGATATTACAACTGACCTCTCTTTCGCACACCAAAATATCCTCATTCATTAAAGGTCCAATGCAGCTGTTTTTATCTCAATGTCACCAGGAAGGCCAAAACTCCATCCCACCACAACAGGCTGAAATTTCAGGCGGTCTATTGAAACAGCTCTTACATTAAAAGGGCATTATCATCATTTTCACAATTTCACAATGTGGAAATGCTGTATATATAAAACACAGGAAAATCACGTTTTTTACTGCATTGGGCCTTTAACACCCCAATAAATATGCCATTTTTAGCAGACGCTTTTATCCAAAGTGACTTACAGTCATGAGTGCATACATTTTATTTTTTTATTTTTTTTGGGGTATGGGTGGTCCCGGGGATCGAACCCACTACCTTGGCGTTACAAGCGCCGTGCTCTACCAGCTGAGCTACAGAGGACCACAATAGCAATAGCACCCTAAGACATAAAGGCAGAATCTCCTCCCAACTGAAATAGTTATGGAAATGGTAATGGCGTATTATAGCCAGTGTGTCCCAAACAATTACTATAAGTCACTTTTACACCACCTAATTAAGCCTCCTATGAATTCCTTAAGCATTTATATACAGTACTCTAAATCAAACGGCACCGGTTGACAGTGCCTTGGCTCTGACGATAGCGGAAGCGGGGGTGATGGGACTATTGTTTCTGGAATTTATGGAGCCAGAAGAATGCAAGGCGGCATTGCTGGAGACGATCCTATGGAGGGGAGAATATGAAAGTGTACAGTAATCCCTCGTTTATCGCGGGGGTTACGTTCCGAAAATGACCCGCGATAAGTGAAATCCGCGAAATAGAAAACTTTTTTTTTTTTACAATTAGCAACTATTACATGTATACAAATACAGTGACTCACGTGTAGGCCGTTTCACTGCTCTTCAGACTGGGCCGCTGCATCCTGACTGCGCTCTGCAGTGTTCTCTTCTTCTGAAGCCCGCGGTGCAGGTGTGTTTGTTCGGGAGAAGAACATAGTGATAGGCAGCTGTTGTCGCTCTTTTTTCTTCTTTGCAAAAAGATCCTTGTACACCGACATGCCACCATCGATTACGTTGGAGAACTGTAATGAACGGCTCATCAAAGGGTCCCATTCCTCAGCTACTCGCTTAAGTTCAGTGGCCATTCGCACCATGGTTGCTAAGCGACCAAGCGTTAGTCCTTCCTCCTCATTGACTGCTGCTGTCGTCCTTATGTTTTTTTCCTCCTTCTTTATGTAACGAACGGAAGATTCATTGATTCCGTAATGGCGAGCAACGGCTGCATAGCTTTTACCTTCCCTTAGCATGTCCAGAAGTTTAACTTTATCTGAGATAGGTAGCATCTTCCGTCGTTTGGGCCCATCCGCAGGTGCTTTTGTCGGTCCAGGCCGTTTCGTCGACATTATGGGTTTAGGAGATGTTCGAAATTACAAGATAATTTGGCCAACTTAATGTAAATTTGCCAAGCTGTTTTATGTACGTACACATAACTGCACGAGACGACAAAATGATAGCACAATTCGTAGCATGTTTTGATACAAGAAGCGGGAGTGAGTTTTTAGCGAATCAGAATGCAGAGCACAATGCACCAAAAAAAAAAAAATGCATTATGAAAATCCGCGAAATAGCGAATCCGCGATAAGTGAACCGCGAAGTGGCGAGGGATCACTGTATACAAATGAACCATCTGGATTGTTTGAACTGCCTGGGTGTTGGGGAATAAGAGGTCTCTGCTCCGGAGCACAATCTACTGCATCACTTGTCACCCCTTGTATGTTCTATAGAAATAAGACTGATTGAGTCCCAAATGGCACCCTATTCCCTATATAATGCACTACTTTTGACCAGAGCCCCATAGGGAATAGGGTGCCATTTGGGAGGTATACTATGTCCATATACAGTAGAGCTGATACTCTGTAATGAACTCCAGAGGATGATGTAGTTAATGTGACAGTTATGTTTGAAATTGATGAACACATAATGTAAATGGAATTAGACCTGATAATACTGTATGGATCTCCATCACGTTTTTCAGGTGCTATGATGTCACTGTAGTAAGCATATTGTGGTAGGCTGATGTGTCAGAATATGTTACATAAGGTTTAAATCCCAGTCTTCTAGACTTTTAGACCTGTAATACATAGTACAGCACAGCATTACATCCTCACTCAACTATGTTTCTAGAAGGTAATAATCTTCAGCATTTGATGACACTTATAACAATGAAACACACTGCAATGGCAACATCATGTAATCTCATAGCATACAGTATCGCGAAACATGTAAGGAAAATCTCATGTTGCTAGTAGTATACACTAGTATACCAATTCCGTCTCGCATTGCAGTGACATACTACCCAAAACCGTCCCTCAATGGATCTTAATGGGGCACACTACTGCACTACCACAGTTAAACAACAAATGATAGCATCCGTTCAAACGGCACTGCAACTGCTTTGCGTTCACAATGTCACCAAATGTGTAATCTCTGGTGGGGAGGAATAATGGCTGTTGAGCTCAGTCATCTATTCCACTCGGTTGGATTCACTTTGCAAACTCGTCAACAACAACCTCCGCCTAGAAACCCATCCACCTTTTATAGGTGTAGTTTAGTGGTGTGTAAAGAGATTTTAAAAGGTTGATGTTATGTTGGAATAATGTGTGTGGATGTGTAAGTAAGTATATTGCGTTTGTATGTCTAGTCTGTGAAAAAACATGTGGTGATTCACAATGCTAATGAATAATATCCAACTAAGTACTTATGCTTGGTATGTCTGCATTGTTATCCAATTAGGCATAATTGCTCTGTGAAGTGCTATTAGGTAAACACAGAGAAAATAACACTATTAGTCCACTGCTAAAGGCAATATGGGCACTTATTAGTCCATTGTTAAAGGCAATATGGAGGTCTGCATTGTCATTGTCATGACAGTGTGTTTCAAACTAAAGTCCATTGAAGGTATCCTGAGAGGACCTGCTAGGTCCAGTGAACCGCAACGGGAGCCGACCTGTTGCATCTTCAGCTGACAAGTGGACTGAGCACTAAAGATACCTGCCATCTGTAGGGGCATTGAGCTGTGAAATGCACCACAGTGGAGGAGGAACAGCAGCCATTTTGTCTCTGGTTCAGCAACACCTTGCAGGGTCGCATCCAGATCTAAGGTGGGTGGGGGAGGCGAGGCACTGGGGTGGTGGTGGAGGCCATTTTGGATTTAGATCAGCACATACTGTTAGTAAATTATTGGACAGGAGTGTGTTTTTACTGTAGAGGAACCAATCTGGGGTCTGACTCCACAGCACCTTGCTGGTCGCGTCATGACAATGTGGGCCTAAGCACTGCAGTGGTGAAGACTGGGGAGGCCATTTTGGCTCAAGATCAACATCACCTTCCAGTTCATGAATAGGAGTGAAACTGCTGACGTGAGGAAGCCATTTTGTCATACAGCGGGGTCCATTGCAGAGTCTGCACCACATAATATAATACAACCACAGTTGGATACTAAACTTTTACTACCTGGTTACAGGTCTGGAAACGCACATAAGAGGCAGATGTTGCTTCAGCTAACACAACACAAGCTCCTTAATCAGAAAAATGGTTTATTGCTCTCTCTCTCTCTGTATTGCAGTACATCGATTTAAGGCTTGTCGATGTCAGAAACGGGAGGTTTTAAAATGAAGAATCAGTATTGAGCAGCAGAAAGGTGTCAGCTGTGGATTACAATGACAAGAGATGATCCTGTAAGCGAAAGCACTATGGGATTTATAAATTCACTGACTCCTATTAGACAATGATGGTTTTAAACCAGCTTATCTGAAGGAGACTCCTCCAATGACAAGAGCTGAAACCCATCCACAGAAGGGCAATATCCCACATAATACTATTAATTCCATAGAATTGGAAATGCTAATGCATTTTTATAGAGTCAATTTACTGTAAATGAAGACAAAAAAAACTCAAGTCCTGAATAATGTATTTTTTCTACTTATTTTCTGGCTCTGCATACTTTATTGAGACAGATGTCCCCCGTTGCATTTGGGATAACATTTAGCCGTGATACGATTCTTTGTGGAAAATAATTAACGGCATACATTTGCGTCATTAGAGCAGATTAAGTCAATAAATGTTTGCATATAGATGGACTGGAGGGAATGTGTGGCTCGCTCAAAGAGGCTGTTTCCTACCATTTCCTGATTTGTTTTTTGGTAGCTGCCCCCCTGGGTGAGGGGATTGGAGAAAAACGATCCATTCAGCTGGCAAGCTAAGTGCCAACAGTGAACATTCGTCACATTTATTTGTGGCGTTACTGTTTGAAAAGCGAAAACAATGGCAAGTGACAAATGTTGGAGAAAAGTGGCAAGATAACGACCAAAAATGTTATTTTGATGATTAGCAACATTTTACCTCTCCCTGAGCCTACTCCATTCACACAACTTAGTTCTGCCACAAAAGTTATGTGCCGACTTTCCTCGACAATCAGAGTGTTATTTTCTCATTTCCCAGCCTGCCTTTCTCTCCAGACTGATAATACCTCCACATCCTAAGACCCTGACAGACTGACGGCGGGTTTATCCAGATGTGGGCCGCACCTGTTCAGTATGATCCCTGTATGATCCCTGTGAAACCCAGAGAAGCCAAACTATCCTCCAGACATTTTCACATGCCCTTGAAGTGTACGGTTTGTTCTGGGCCAAACTCAACTCCTATTCATGACATTATCTGAATAACAGTGAGAGGATGATAGGAGGAGGGGGGGGAAAGGGAGGATAGGGGTCCATCTATCAATCTACTCAGGATGAGAGACAAACGTAAAAGGTACATTTCGGCGTGTTCCCTCTTTCATTATTCAGCCCCCATGACTTTAATTTGCCCCCCATCCAAAATGCACCCTGCTGTTTCTTAAAATCACTATTCTTATACTTCCAGGTCACCTTGCTCTCTAAGTAAGTGTACCATACAGTTGAACAACATGTCATATTCTGCTGGGTTTCAGAAGATATTTCCTTCCAACAATGACCTGCATCACACAGACTAGTATACTACAGAGTAAGCTGTACTGTGACATATTGGCAACATTATCTACAATGTTTGTTTCCATACACAATACAATACTAAACATAAGAGTACATGGAATATGCCATATTGAAAGGGTGATGTTGCCATATAGCATTTTGTATGGTAGACTACTAAACAATAGATTGGTATTTAAAGCTGGAATCCAAACAGGATGAAACTGCCACGTCCTTTTGCAATATTACAACAACAAAGAAGTTACTTCAAACAACGAACACTGTTTTTTTCTATGACATCATTGCACGCGCGATGATACAGCAGAGTAGTCCTGCAATTTCCTTTGACCATTTCTTTTTACCTCGATGCTGGATACTACTCTCTTCGTTTCTTCAACAAGACAAAAGCAATAACAAATGTGCTGGGGCCAACAGTGGCACTGTTTTACCTTATGTGGAGCTTTAAAATAAGCTTGGGACTATATATTTCTTATATATAGACATATTGATTTATGTGTCCGTGGTGGCACGATGAAGATATTAAAACCCCTCAATGCATGTTATGAATGCACATGCAGTTGTTAACATGTCAACCATCTTGCCATGGAACTACAATGAGACTTCCTTACACATAGCGAATGAACTAACGGCAACAGCATTATACCACAACCCAAAATGTGCCCTGTCAACTTCAGACACCCATTACCATTAGTCAACCGGTAGAGTAATTCAACTTACCCCATTACACCAAAGGCAACAAAATGGCACGAGGGCGTAATTAGTTTTTAACATAAAAACCTTACGGAAATTAAATTGGATTTGAACTAGTGCCACTACTCCTCAGGATATATGGTAGATTTTCTCTGAGAGCGGATAGGTGGAGACCATATATACCATATAATGAGACACTTAGTTTCACTACTGCTCCCGATTTATAGGCTCCTGGGCAAGTTACGATCTTTAGGTGAATATGTGGGGGAGCGTGGATGGGAAATTACATCAATGTTTCTTTCTGGTGAATGCAGCACTTTTTAACTATACATCTTTCATCCTCCCTCCGCACTATTTGTGGATGGCTTTTTGTGCAATGAAGACTCACTATAATTTCACACTCCAATTAGTACATTACTAATGTTGTCCTAAAGAGCCAATCTCAGGGCCACATTAAACAAACAGGTTCTAAGCCTCAAGGGCATAGAAGGTTCCCCAAGTACAAATAAAACTGGCACTGAATGTATGTCTAAGTGGTATATATGTGGGAAAGGAATTGCAGCAGAGAGCGCATGAAAATGCTAATGAAAATAAAACATTATCCGGGTGTTTGATTGTGTTTGGTTGTTAATGTCATGGGCAAGGTAGATCATTACTCCCAGGTGTGTAGCATAACACCTCAGGTTTGATATACTGAAATTGACGCTCTGGAAAAGAAATATCAACAATCTAGATTACATCTTTGCAAGTACAATTTGGCTTGCTGTCAAAATCTACAGTACATGAGTCAGAATGGCACAGGTTTAGTATCTGATTGGAAGTTGTAGCAAAGACAATGGATAGTCTCCTGTATCTTCAAAGTATAGTCCAACTCCAGTATAGTCCAACTCCAGTATAGTCTAACTCCGCTATAGACCAACTCCGCTATAGACCAACTCCAGTATAGTCCAACTCCAGTATAGACCAACTCCTAACTCCGCTATAGACCAACTCCAGTATAGTCCAACTCCAGTATAGACCAACTCCAGTATAGTCCAACTCCAGTATAGTCCAACTCCAGTATAGTCCAACTCCAGTATAGACCAACTCCAGTGTAGTCCAACTCCTGTATAGTCCAACTCCTGTATAGACCAACTCCTGTATAGACCAACTCCAGTATAGTCCAAGTCCAGTGTAGTCCAACTCCAGTGTAGTCCAACTCCAGTATGGTCCAACTCCAGTATGGTCCAACTCCAGTATAGTCCAACTCCAGTATAGAACAACTCCAGCACAGACCAACTCCAGTATAGACCAACTCCAGTATAGATCGACATTCTACTGAAAGAGGAAGCTGCTTTGATAATCCCCTATTTGAAATAGATGATGAGGAAACCAGTCCTGCTGGCTGGCAGCTTCAAATGACCATAAACACTAATATTTTCAAAATGGCCACCCCTTTCACTATTGCTCTCCCTCAGAAGGAGACTTTATCAAACTGATGAACAAGAAAAAAATATAGAGCAGGTTATGTTAGTGACTTATGAAAGTGGAGCCGGCCACAGAACGAGGCTGTTGGACTGTAGTTAAGAGGCAAGGTTCAGCGCGAGGCAGAATCCATCACATCGACCATTTTGTCTTCCCCACAGAAAAAGGTAAATGTCAGCCTAGTCCAACACACACACACACACAAACACACACCGTACTCCCCCCCCCCCCCCACGACTTAACAGATGAATACCAATAAACTGATAGCAGCCCCCCCCCATAAAGGTTTTGACGCCGCTGAAATATCAAAGCCTTCAGGTGAGCGGATAGGAATTCTAAATACACCCTGTGGACGTGTGGTATTCACCAAGGGCAAGAAGGGCTACTCATAAGACATAACCCAATACCCAATAACCCAGTACCTGTGTGAAGGTAGCCTGCCTTAGCCTTGCAACTGGGGCTTGGAATGCAATAAAGAAGCTGCCCATCCTAAAAAGACAAAAGGACGTCAAACTCACTTACAGTCAGGTACAAAACTTTTGGCACCTTTGATAAAGATGAGCAAAAAAGACTGTATAAAATTATTGTTTTACTGAGCTATATTGTATGCAAAAAAAGAAAAGGGAAATTATATGGTGTGCATGGCCAAAGAGCTCTATTTTCATGTCATCTGACCATAGCACAGGTTCCAACTCAGGTGCCAATGCCATTTAGCAATCTCTAGGCATTTACATTTGTTGGAATTACATGAAAATAGAGCTCTTTGGCCACGCCATTAGTGGGCTTGGTGTTGAAAGAAAGATGCATATGGAGAAAAGAACCCCATACCTACTGAAAAATATGGTGGTGGATCTTTGATGTTATGGGGATATTTTGCTTCCACTGGTCCGGGGGCACTTGTTAAGGACAACGACATCATGAACTTTACCAAGTACCAGGACATTTGAGCCAAAAACATGGTTGACTCTGCCTGGAGGCTGAAACTTGGCCGCCAGTGGATCTTCCAGCAAGACAATAACCCCAAGCACACATGAAAATCCATAAAGAAATGGTTAATTGACCACAAAATCAACATTTCGCAATAGCCATTTCAGTCTCCAGACTTGAAACCCTTTGTGGTTTGAATTGAAGAGGCAGTCCATCAACTGGGGCTTTAAACTCAATATAAAGAGGCTTGCACATGCTGAAAAACCAAAAGGATGTCACACCTCCACCATCACCAAAGGAACATGGCAAGAGAGGCCTAGCAACGACAGAAAGTCACAGTTCTCACACAATCTGTTTCCTTGTTGTTGGCACATTGGCTCCTCAATCCTCTCTCTATTTAACAACACACCTCCATCCATCTGCTGTTGTGACAATGTATATCTGCTATTCCATTAAAA
The DNA here is from genome assembly GCF_964263955.1 of Coregonus lavaretus. Taxonomy (NCBI): domain Eukaryota; kingdom Metazoa; phylum Chordata; class Actinopteri; order Salmoniformes; family Salmonidae; genus Coregonus; species Coregonus lavaretus. Next base: position 794,709 of record NC_139993.1, on the reverse strand, counting down.
GAGTAACTCCCATCTGTTCGCGTTCTCTATCTCTCCTCGCCATGAAGCTGCCTCCACTTCGCTGTAGCCATCATTTCCCTTTGATTTCAGTCCCCTGTTCTCTCTGTTCTCTCTGTTCTCTCTGCTTCATTGTGCCAGTCCTCTCCAAAACTGCAACACCATGCATCCTTTTGAGTTTGAGTTCCACCAGGTTTGAGTTCCACCAGGCCTAGTCTTGTCTGTCTAAGTTTTGTGTTTGTGTGTATGCATGCATACATACATACCAAGCCTGTGCTTCAGCTTGGTATGTTTGTCTAACAGGTGTGTGCGTGCTCATGTGTGTTTGTGTGATGGCATATGTGTGTGTGCGTCTGCATCCCTAGAAGCTACATACTGTACACATCCTCCAAAAAAACACACTCCTCCAGCTGTATCCTCACCAGGAAGACCCCCCTCCACAACACCTTCTCCAGCTTTATCCTCACCAGGAAGAACCTCCTCCACAACACCATTTAGTTATAGTCTATTGTATTCTAATCTATTGGGCTCTGAGTCATCCTTCCCCCACTTGACTAATGACACTAATCCTGCTATTTGTAACAGGCAACTAACCTAATGCAGACAAGGGGCCAATCAAATCACTGTACGCACTGTAGGGCAAGTGAGTTAGAGACTGGAGAAGTCACAAATAAACCTGAGATACACTGACACTTTATTCTAGCGGCGCTGCGCTGTCTGGCAATACTGATTGTTTCCCCCAGTGGTAGGAATTACAAATAACCACATTATGAGTTGTTTGACGTTCGCTTCAAACTGGGCTTAGGCGGTGTGTTGGGTTGCCTGCAATGTAATTGTGGTGCTGGGTGACTAGGCTGCAAATAGTGTATGCAGGTGATTGACTCCAAACTCATCTGCTTTTTTGGAACTTGGAAATAGTGAGCTTGTTTGACTGTCTGAAGACATGTGATTTGCTTCTGTTGACACATCCGATGTGAAACGTTTTTTGCTCACTTTTTTCAAAGGTTGAAAGGAAGTGAGAATAAATGTATCTCCAACATGTCAACTATCTAAGAACAGCATGATTTGGTTGATGTATGGAATACGGAAGACTGACGTTCTTCATCTGACATTGTGTGTCTGAGTGAGAGACTACAGGGGGCTGACAGGAACATTATTTGGGAAAAACAAAGTTATGTCAACCACCTGGGGTTCTCCTCTTGACATAGCCAACATTAATTGATTTGAACACCAGAAACCTGAATAAGGATATAATTAAACACAGAGAACACTTTTATTAAAAGACTGGTGCTAAGGGAACGAAGGTTGAACTTAACCAGGCTAGATAGTGATAGGCTTCATGATAGACTGGCAATAGATACATGGATATAAACTGGATATTTTTTCACAATCAATGTTCATTGTCTGTCTGTGCTAATGTCATTTTATCTACACTATCAGCTTTTTCTGGTGAATTGTCTGCTCTCATAAACACTTCTAACTACGTAATGAAACCAAAACGATTAGTTACCGGAGTGTAACTCCAGTTCTATGAGTGGAGCGGAGCCCCATAGGGGAGCTCTGCTCCTAATGGTTTACCCTCTGCCCTAAGGCAGCAGCAGCCTGAGACAAAATTATGCACACACCTACAGCCAATATGAGTACAGGTGTCCCTATAAGAGGGGGTGCCTCCCCTCAATCAGCCTCCCGAGATATTTTTCTTCAGCGAGACTAGAGAGGTTCGGCAGGGCCTTAAGTCCTATGGGGCTCCGCTCCACTCATAGAACTGGAGTTACACTCCGGTAACTAATCGTTCTATATCCTGGAGCTCCGCCCCATAGGGGAGCTCTGCTCCTAATGGTTTAAGGCGGAGCGTAGCGCTCCAAAATGTACTCCCTGCCGAGCCTAACACTTCCCATCGAAACGAGAAAGTCAAGCCTAGCAATGGCTGCAACCGAGTCCCGCAGTACTGCAACTAAAAACCCCTACGGGCGTCACAATATACCGCGTCATCGGTTAAAAGACCCGCCCCACCTAGTCCAATGGCAATGCCAATGACTAGTGGGCAGATCACCGGAATAGAAGCCATACTAATCTGTACTAGCAGATAGATGTGCCTCAATATCCTGTGAAAACACTACCGACCACTAATGGAATGACATCAAGTGTCACTCTACATTATGAACGCAGTAGACCGCCTCACTCACTCAATGGAATCCCAGAGATTAGTGGGCAGGAACAAAAACATGAGTCATACTAACTGAACAAGCAGATAGATGACCTCATATTCTGTTAATCAACGCATGCCTCTACTGTACTGACCCTGTCAGTCAGGATTCATGCCACAAAATATGTTTTCTTATCCAAAGCGGACCTGATGGAAACCCAGTCCATAGTTCTGCTTTTCCCTCTCTTCCTAGCTCCAGATCTCCCTTCAGCTATGCTGAGTACAGACCGAGCCAAAGAGTTAGACAACACATCTGTCAAACACACGTCTTCCTAACCAAAGCGGACCTGATGGAAACCTGTGTCCACAGTCCTGCTTCTCCTCTCTTTCTTGCTCAAGATCTCCCTTCAGCCACGCTGAGTACAGATCGAGCCAGAGAATTAGAAGACATATCTAAGAGATAGAAACGGATAAATGGAGACGGCGTCGACCAGGATGCTGCTCTACAGATATCCTCTACTCCTGTTCCTCTAAAAAGGGCAGTAGAAGCCGCTACTCCACGAGTGGAGTGAGCTCTGATACCCTGAGGCAATTGCCGCCCTGCTACCTCATAAGCTGTCTCAATGCCTTCACAAAGCCAGTGAGACATCCTCTGTTTTGAAAGTGGTCTACCTAGTGCAGCCGCACCGTGACACACAAACCACTGAGGCGATGACCTAATCGCTGCTGTGCGCTCGACGTAACACGCCAAAGCGCGTACCGGGCACAGGCGATGGAGCTTCTCCTCACTCCTCTCTCTATGAGGAGGAGGAGAAAAAGCCCACAGCTCCACGGTCTGTGACCTATATGAACTCTTAATAACCTTCGGCACAAATGCCGGGTTAGGACATAACACTGCTCTGCTCAGGTCACCATGGATGGCCAGGCAGTCAGGTCTCGTCGAAAGAGCACACAAATCACTGACCCGCTTAGCTGTAGTCAAAGCGAGCAACAGTGCTGTCTTGATAGACAGCATCTTGAGGGGTATTTGATTCAATGGCTCGAACGGCGACTTACATAGCACTTCGAGTACCAAAGCCAAATCCCACTGAGGAAGCGTGACTCTAGGTGTTGGCCTAAGTCGCCGCGTTCCTAATAGGAAGCGTTTCACTAGAGGGTGACTAAAGACATTGTCTCTGCCAAAACCCTCATGACAAGCTGAAATCGCTGCTGCAAACACTCTAACCGTGGCAGGCGATTTTTGCTTATCAAACATGAGCTGCAGAAAAGAGAGAATACTCTCCACCTGACAGCTCATGGGGTCCACACCTTGTGTGACACACCATCGTGAAAACACGTTCCATCTACTGGCATACATCTTAGAAGTGGAACTGGCACGTGAACCCTGTATGGTCCTGATCACTGCATCAGATAACCCACGGCGCTCTAGCCTGTCCCTCTCAGCAGCCAGGCCTTCAGTGGTTGGCCGATTATGGGCAATTTCCCTATCGTGCCAGCCGCCTGAGACAACGCGTCCCGTCGATGTGGAATTGGCCAAGGTGGCGCAATCAACATCTGACTCATCTCCGCAAACCACAGAGCCCCCGGGCGATCGGGCGCTATCAGTATCACTGACAGCCCCCCTGACCTCACCCTGGCTAGCAGTGGGAGAATGCAGGACAGCGGAGGGAATGCATACAGGAGAACTCTCGGCCACGGTTGGTGCGCAAAGGCATCCCTTCCCAGTGGCGGTTCGTCCTGTTCCCTCAGAGAGAACCACAGAGGACATTGCGCGTTCACGCGTGACGCGAATAGGTCCACCTCGGCTCTCCCGAATTGTTCCCAAATCTGGAGAACAATGTCTGGATGCAGACACCACTCGTTGTCTCGAGGACCCCCTCTTGACATGAGGTCTGCTCCTACGTTCAAGTAGCCCGGAATGTGTGCTGCTCTCAATGAGCGAAGGTGCTCGTGAGCCCACAGCCACAATTCCTCTGCCGCCCGATGGAGAGCAGGAGACCTGACTCCTCCCTGGCGATCTATGTGGGCTACTGTGGTCCGGTTGTCTGACCAGACCAGCACATCGCGACCCAGAAGGGTAGACGCGAAGTGGGTCAGAACCAGTCGAACCGTTTCCAACTCCAGGTGGTTGATGTGATGACCTGATTGAGGCCACACACCTCCTATCGCTTGTGTCTGACATGTCCCTCCCCATCCCGTCAGGGACGCATCCGTGAATACTGGGATGTGAGAGGACACCTTTCCTATCGGGACTCCATGTGTGAGAACGCGCGAGTTTCTCCAATAGTTTAGGTCTGCACTGAGCGAGAGGGGAACCACCACCAACCGATGACGTTGACGCAATGGGTCTAGTCTTAGTTGGGCGAACCATCGCTGCGTCCTGCGCATGTGCAGGAGTCCCAGCGGAACCACAGAGTGGGCTGACGACATGAGACCCAAAAGTGACATGATCGACAGCGCCGTCACCGTGTGATTCGGACGACACTTCCTTAGGGCTAGCAACAAGGCTACCCTTCGGGGGTCCGAAATTCGAGCCCTCATCCTCACAGTGTCTAGCTGTATCCCCAGGTAGACAATCTGATGAGTGGGCCAGGGCGCGCTCTTTTTCCAATTCACAGCAAACCCCAGACTTGTGAGATGCATCACTGTCTGTGTTGTGTGAGTGATCGCCAGCTCTGCTGACGGGGCGAGAACCAGTAGGTCGTCCAGGTAGGCTAGTAGCCGTATTCCCTGACGACGCAACGGTTCCAATGCCGCCTCCACACACTTGGAAAATGTGCGAGGTGCCAGGGCGTACCCAAATGGCATCCTCGTGTATTCGTACGCCACCCCTTGAAAGGCGAACCGCAGAAACTTCCTGTGACGCGGCTGAACCGGCACATGAAAGTACGCGTCCTTTAGGTCTATGCTCGTACAAAAGTCCCCTCTCTGGACACATTCCAGCAGACGTTTTGTCGTTAGCATTCGGAAGGGCCGTTTGGTTATGCTCTCGTTGAGAATGCGTAAATCCAAAATCGGCCTCACTCCCCCCGTCTTTCTGGGCACTAGGAAATAAGGCGAATATAGCCCTTTGTTCCTTTGCTCCCGGGGAACTACTGTCACCGCCTCCTTCGCCAAAAGTTCCGTAATCTCTGTCATCAGAGCGGCCACTTTGTCTGGCGTTTTCATCACCGTCTCCACCACTCCCCTGAACGGGGGTGGGGTCCGGTGGAATTGGAGAGCATAACCCTTCTGCAACGTCCGTTCTAGCCAGCGTGAGAGGGTGCAGCTTCTTCGCCACTGCCAGCAATGCAGAGAAAGTGGCTGGGCGCGAAGCTGTGGTGCATCCAGTAGGAAGGACCTGTATTCCTCTATGACCCTTAACGCCACTGTTCCCCAACATTGAAGTGGTGGAACAGCCCAAGGTGGGCCTCCCGTGAAAGGGAGAGGAAATGCGTTCTGAGAAAGAAAGAGGAGTAGGGACATCGGTTAAACCCGTAACCGTCGTATTCCTGCCCTCCTTGAACGCATCGCGGGTCTGAATTGCGCTGACCGAGGCCACAGCCTGCGGCAGGGCACCATCCCCAGCAAGCGATTGCGTCATCTTAGGTGACTGCAATTCGCTATCAGAGCCCTTCACTACAGTACTCCTAGAAGTCTGTAGTATGAGGTCTCTATGAGGTAAAACAAGGCGGCGCCTTGATACCTTCTTAACTTTCACCTTCTGTGTGTGTTCAACTCTGCACCCCTGGTGGGTTGAGTCACGCTCAGTGTGGTGAGTATTAGCGCATTCAAAGGGAAGTGGGGGCGCCGATACACTGGGCACCCTCGTGACCGTGGTAATCGGGCCCTCCGTGAACGCAGCATGGGTCTGAATCGCACTAACCGAGACCTTAGTCTGCGATAGTGCGCCATCCCCAAATAGCGGCTGCGTCATCATGTCTCCTGACTGAGACTGCAGCCTGCTATGAGAGACACTCACTACAGTACTCCTTGGGGTCTGTAATGGGAGGTCTCTTTGAGATAAGCAAAGACGGTGTCTTGGTATCTTTCCTCCCTTCACCTCCTGTGTGTGTTCAGCTCTGCACCTCTGGTGGGCTGAACTACGCTCAGTGTGGTGAGTATTAGCACGTTCAGAAAGAAGTGGGGCGCCGATACACTGGGAACCTTCGTCACCGTGGTAATCGGGCCCTCCGTGAACGCAGCATGGGTCTGAATCGCACTAACCGAGACCTTAGTCTGCGATAGTGCGCCATCCCCAACTAGCGGCTGCGTCATCATTTTTATTTTATTTTTAATTTCACCTTTATTTAACCAGGTAAGCCAGTTGAGAACAGGTTCTCATTTACAACTGCGACCTGGCCAAGATAAAGCAAAGCAGTGCAATAAAAACAACACAGAGTTACATATGGGGTAAAAAACATAAAGTCAAAAATACAACAGAAAATATATATACAGTGTGTGCAAATGTAGCAAGTTATGGAGGTAAGGCAATAAATAGGCTATAGTGCAAAATAATTACAATAGTATTAACACTGGAATGCTAGATGTGCAAGAGATTATGTGCAAATAGAGATGCTGGGGTGCAAAAGAGCAAAATAAATAACAATATAGGGATGAGGTAGTTGGGTGGGCTAATTTCAGATGGGCTGTGTACAGGTGCAGTGATCGGTAAGGTGCTCTGACAACTGATGCTTAAAGTTATTGAGGGAGATAAGAGTCTCCAGCTTCAGAGATTTTTGCAATTCGTTCCAGTCATTGGCAGCAGAGAACTGGAAGGAATGGCGGCCAAAGGAGGTGTTGGCTTTGGGAATGACCAGTGAGATATACCTGCTGGAGCGCAGACTACGGGTGGGTGCTGCTATGGTGACCAATGAGCTAAGATAATTTAATAGCAGTGATTTATAGATGGCCTGGAGCCAGTGGTTTTGACGACGAACATGAGGACCAGCCAACAAGAGCGTACAGGTCACAGTGGTGGGTAGTGTATGGGGCTTTGGAGACAAAACGAATGGCACTGTGATAGACTACATCCAATTTGCTGAGTAGAGTGTTGGAGGCTATTTTGTAAATGACATCGCCGAAGTCAAGGATCGGTAGGATAGTCAGTTTTACGAGGGCATGTTTGGCAGCATGAGTGAAGGAGGCTTTGTTGCGAAATAGGAAGCCGATTCTAGATTTAACTTTGGATTGGAGATTCTGGAAGTTGAGTTTACAGTCTAACCAGACACCTAGGTATTTGTAGTTGTCCACATACTCTAGGTCAGACCCGTCGAGAGTGGTGATTCTAGTCGGGTGGGCGGATGCCAGCAGCGTTCGATTGAAAAGCATGCATTTAGTTTTACTAGTATTTAAGAGCAGTTGGAGGCTACTGAAGGAGTGTTGTATGGCATTGAAGCTTGTTTGGAGGTGTCTCCAAACTGAGACTGCATCCTGCTATGAGAGGCACTCACTACAGTACTCCTTGGAGTCTGTAATGTGAGGTCTCTTGAGATAAACCAAGACGGCGTCTAGGTATTATTCCTCCTTTCACCTCCTGTGTGCGTTCAGCTCTGCACCTCTGGTGGGCTGAACTACACTCAGTGTGGTGAGCCTGGGCGCGTTCAGAAAAAGGTGGGGGCGCCGATACACTGGGCACCTTCGTGACCGTGGTAATCGGGCCCTTCTTGAACGCAGCATGGGTCTGGGTCGTACTAACAGAGACCTTAGTCTGTGATAGTGCGCCATCCCCAATGTGGTTATTATCAGCGCGTTCTGAGAGAAACGGGGGCGCCGATACGTTGGTTACGCCCGTAACCGTAGTAATCAGGCCCTCCCTGAACGCAGCACGGGTCTGAACTGCACTGACTGAGGCGTTAGCCTGAGACAGAGCGCCATCCCGAATAGCGGTCGCGTCATCATGCCATTATCTGGCTGAGACTGCAGCCTGCTATGTGAGACACTCACTACAGCACTCCTAGGAGTCTGTAAAGTGAGGTCTTTATAAGGTACACTTAATACCTTTTATATACCTGCCTTATGTGTGCATTCAGCAACGCACCATGGTGGGCTGAGCTGCACTCATAGTGGTAAGAGAGAGAGCGAGAGTGAGGAAGGTCGAACGCTCTCGGATGTATTAAGGAAAAGGGGCTATTTTTTGACAGTGTCAAGTAGAGCCAACTCTTTATTACACACATCAACAAAAAACATTCTCCTCCATACACTCAACGGTAGAGTGGGGGGGGAAAGTGGGCTCGGTCACAGCAGGCGCTGTGCCGTCTTCCGTTCTCTCCCCCTCGCCTGTCATAAACGGCGTCTCTTCTGGCCGCCCTTCGGGTGATGCCAGGATGACGCTTTAATGAGCTCTCTCGCCGGCACCTCTGGCGCTGCAGGGGGGGGCGCCATTCCTTAATGAGCTCTCTTCTTGGCTTCTTCAGTCTAGTCCAGTCGCTGAAGAAAAAGGGAGGCTGATTGAGGGGAGGCACCCCCTCTTATAGGGACACCTGTACTCCTATTGGCTGTAGGTGTGTGCATAATTTTGTCTCAGGCTGCTGCTGCCTTAGGGCAGAGGGTAAACCATTAGGAGCAGAGCTCCCCTATGGGGCGGAGCTCCACGATATAGAACCCCATATCCCCAAGTGACCACAGTAACTGCAATGTGTACTGAATAGTTGAACTCAACAGTCCCACCAAGTTAACGTTTTGATGAACCCTTCCTTTACACAATCCATTAGGGACCCAAGGCCTTTTTTCCCAGGTCCGACGAGGTGTATGAGTCGAGATGCAATATGTTAAGAATGGAATACAACTCGAGTCGAGGGGACTTGTGTTTTTTAAAGGTTTGTCTTCACTTCTCCCTTGAGACGTTCACCACTAGCTTCCCAACCCCCCCCAACCCAATACATTTCGGACTATAAATGCATTCAGAAAAATATCATTTTTGCTTTCAGGGAGGGTGTTACATGAATAACTGAACTGCACAAAACAACTCGGGCCTGACATTGTCTAGCATAACAGCTCTTGTCAAAATATTTATAAGACAAGCAGCTCCAATACTGAAGTCAATTAGGAGACTTGAACAGTTGAAAAGTCCCAGAGGAACCCAGAAGAACAAGAAGAAAAAAAGTTATCTATTATGTTGCGTTGTTTCCATACTTTCCACCCTCATACTTTTTTGAGACGTGTCACAGATGCTCTAATTGTATCGACCTTAGTCAGAGAGAGAGAGAGAGGAACAGCTACATCAACAGTAATCATGTCTTTACACTGCCCACACGTTCTGATATAAGAGTCAAGAGAGGTCACCCAGAGTTCTAGAACTCTAAATAGAACAGTTTACTCCAGACATTGAGTAAAGAGATAGAGATTGACCTGCGTTGAGTACAAAAAGACTGGAGACAAATAGTAAAGTGATCTGACAAAGCTTGAGACCAAGCTGTTTGAATATAGAAAAACTCAATATGTGATCAGTACAGAACAGACTGTTTTAAAGTTGCACTTGTATGGAATCCCAATAAAAAATACGACATTATCTAATTTACTAATCACCATCAGATTCCACGTTGCGTCAATGCTTAAGGAATCATTTAATCAGAACTGTACGTATGTCTTCTGAGAGTGTTGCATGTCCACAAAGTTATTTATTCTGAGAGTGTTCCATGTACAAAAATATATGTCTTCTGAGAGTCTCCCATGTCTACAAAGGTATGTCTTCTGAGAGTGTTCCATGTCCACAAATGTATGTCTTCTGGGAGTGTTCCATGTCTACAAAGGTATGTCTTCTGAAAGTGTTCCATGTCCACAATTATATGTCTTCTGAGCCATGTCTACAAAGGCCCATCCTTTTAATGCAAACAAAACATCACCAACATCTATAGTGTGCATTAAACAGCCCAAAAGGTTCTGTTATAAACTCGTATAGTCCGCATTCTCCAACGAAGTCCATCACAGACCGAAAGCTTAGCAAATTACAACTGTAAAATTGCATCTGATCAAAGTGACTGTGTGGAGACTCTTTTTTCATTAGGACCTCTTATAGTGACAACCTCTGAATCGCTCCAGGTTTCATTGTTATGACTGATATTGGGGTTAGTTAGCAACCCAAGGTGTCACTCTTCTCCCTCCTCCAACCTAACCAGACTCCCCTGTTGTGATAAACATCTTGGTAGCCAGGTCATACTCATTGACAATAATGGTAGGTCTTCTTCACAGGGGGTTATATGGGATGTGACCTGTGTGTGAAATGGGTGTACAGAGTTTTCCACAGCATGAGGTAACGTCTAACTAAAGTATCATCAAACTGATAAAAATTATCAATTTTCTAATCAAAACTTCAAGAAGGTAAATAAATCATATTAAGACGACAGAAGAATATTCAATAAAACAATACAGCGCCGTTGGAAACGGGATGAAAAAATATAAAACATCAACAGCTTGGAGCTTTATCCGACTGTGTATCACAGTTTGAAATCCAAAACATACTGTACAAAACAACCAACTGTGGAGAAAAAACGACACGGAGCTCACCTTCTGGTCGTGGCTGTAGGCTAGGGCCCAATCCTCCTTTGTTGGGTGGAACAGGAGGCTTAGGATGTAGAAGCTGAGGCGGTATTTCTGATAGCTTGCTCCTTCATCCGAGCTGATGAGCACACTACTCTCAAACTCAGGGTCTGTCAGCACCATTATCTGGAAGAGAGGGAGGGGGGGTGGGATGGAGAGAGAGAGGAGGGTGGGGGGAGAGAGAGAGAGTTAGCCATGTCAGCACTCCAGGTCTAGTGCTTGGCATGCATCAAGCTGCTACTAGCGCTAACACCTTCACTTTGTTTTGGACTTAATTTTACAAATGTGCCTCTCGCCTCTGTTGCCATGTTTTTTTGGCCTCTCCCAGTGCACTCACAGGTCTGCACTTTGTTGCACTTTGGCTTCTAGTCACCCCTCTCCAAATACATTCACTTTAATGAGATAGAGGTGGTTCAGAATACCCCTGCGGACCTATAAGTCAACAATGAGGGACCACAACACAACTACAACAAAAAGTTGCCATTTTAAAGAATATGAAATGTTTTCTAGAATCCAAAGTTGTGCTATGGTGTTTTGTACCACAGCTGCGTAGCAAGGGACACCTCGAAAACTTTGCGTTTACCATGCGTGACTACATGTGTAGACAATGCAATTTGTTTTGAATGATATCTACTGTAAATCTGTGATAAGAAAGAAGAAATATTTGTGCAATTAAGAATCATGTCTTTGTGGAATGCTCTATTTTACCACAGTGGGAGGAATCCTAATTCCATGCTAGGAATGATACTGTCTCTACTTTCATATTGTTATGAATTGTCACGATCGTTACAGGAGGGAGAGGACCAAGGCGCAGCGTTGAAAGCAAACATATTTATTATACGAATGATCACACGATCAAAACAACGAAACGTGACGTCCTTGGTTACATAAACAAACCAACACAGAACAAGAAACCACAACACAAAGTGAAAAGACAGACAGTTAAATATGGCTCCCAATCAGAGACAATCAGCTGACACTCGTTGCCTCTGATTGGGAGTCACTCAGGCCAACATAGATATACAAACATAGAATCACACACCCTGGCTCAACATAACATAGTCCCCAGAGCCAGGGCGTGACAGTACCCCCCCCCAAAGGCGCGGACTCCGACCGCGCCAAACAACCACAACAGGGGAGGGACCGGGTGGGCACTCCGCCTCGGCGGCGGATCCGGCTCCGGACATGACCCAGGCACGGGTTGTGCTGGACTGACGACGCGCACTCCTGGCTTGGTGCGTGGAGGAGGAACGGGCCTTACCAGGCTGACGACGCACACCGTAGGCTTGGTGCGTGGAGCAGGGACAGGCCGGACTGGGCTGACGAAGCACACCACTGACTTGGCGCGGGGAGCAGGAATGGGCCGGACCGGGCTGACGAAGCGCACCCCTGACTTGGTGCGGGGAGCAGGAATGAGCCGGACCGGGCTGACGACGCGCACCACTGACTTGGTGCGGGGAGCTTGGATGGGCCGGACTGGGCTGGCGACGCGCACCACAGACTTGGTGCGGAGAGCAGGAACGGGCCGGACAGGGCTGACGAAACGCACCACAGACTTGGTGCGGGGAGCAGAAATGGGCCGGACTGGGCTGGCGACGCGCACCACAGACTTGGTGCGGAGAGCAGGAACGGGCCGGACAGGGCTGACGAAACGCACCACAGACTTGGTGCGGGGAGCAGGAATGGGCTGGACTGGGCTGGTGACGCGCACCACAGACTTGGTGCGGGGAGCTTGGATGGGCCGGACTGGGCTGGCGATGCGCACCACAGACTTGGTGGGAGTGGCAGGAACAGGCCGGACCGTACTGGGAACACACACCACTGGCCCTACGTGGGGATCAGGAACAGGCCGGACCGGACTGGCAACACACGCCAGTACCTCTCGCCGTGCCTCTACAACCTCCTTCCCCCTGGTGACCAGTGACTCCCGTAACCTGGCGGCCTCTTCTGCCAACCCGCTGGACCGCTCTATCGCGGCCTCCTGCTGCCCCGACGTCGTGAGCCCCCCCCTAAAAAATTTCTGGGGGTCTCTCCTCCCCGTGGGCCAGGCCTCCATCGTTCTCGCCAGACTCTCACCCCACTGCTCCAAAGTCCAACCTCTCTCCTCTTCTCTTGGCTTGGCCCAGTCGAGACTCCTACTCCACTGCTCCCAAGTCCATCCTCTCTCTTCTTCACGCTGCTTGGTCCTGTTATGGTGGTTTCTTCTGTCACGATCGTTACAGGAGGGAGAGGACCAAGGCGCAGCGTTGAAAGCAAACATATTTATTATACGAATGATCACACGATCAAAACAACGAAACGTGACGTCCTTGGTTACATAAACAAACCAACACGGAACAAGAAACCACAACACAAAGTGAAAAGACAGACAGTTAAATATGGCTCCCAATCAGAGACAACCAGCTGACACTCGTTGCCTCTGATTGGGAGTCACTCAGGCCAACATAGATATACAAACATAGAATCACACACCCTGGCTCAACATAACATAGTCCCCAGAGCCAGGGCGTGACATGAATTCAATGAAAATGTAAATGTATTGCTGCACATTTGTTAGAAATGAGCCTATCGAGAAAGCAATAACAGAGCAAGATGTGTAAAACTCAATTCATAATAGGAACACAAATGTACATATGAAGTACAACTATGTAAATTACAGTACATGTTCATACTATAAAACCAAAGATACTGTGAAAGTACACAACATTGATACAACTTAATTAAGATAAAGCCCTATGTTTGGAAGCTTGTATGATATATAATATCAAATACCACATTGTAACAAAATCTGACCTTATTGGTGTACTATCTATACTTTCGTATAAAATGATTTATTTGTGGGGGGAAGTAAAGCAGACATTTTCATTACAGTTCATTACTCTCAAAACACAGAAATATCCCTAAAAAGCATTTCCACTATATAGAACCAGGGCCTTTTTTCTCAAAGTAATCCATAGATATCTGGATTAATAAGACATACATAGTTCAAATATGCTTTCTCTTTGCGATTTAATGGAATACGACATTAACTTGACGCCTGGCTTTAATTATAATAAACTACTAAACCCAGACAGAAAAAGGAGAAGGGAAAAGCGTTACTTGGATAGTGCCACAGCCCGAACGGCTGTGTTTTCTTTCCCTGCAATAGATTTGAATTGGAAAAAACAGCAGCACACTTTTCACTGACAAAAATACCACCCTCTTTCCCCAGCTTTAATTAGGAATCCTCCCTGGTGGTAATTTAGATAAATTGGTTTTCATTAAGAGCCAATAAACAGACTGCGGATTCTGTGCCAGTTCTTCTCTCTTTTATTATTTTCCTTCTATTTTTTGTTGTTGGTCTGACCTTCCAATTGTGCAATTCATTACCCTCACTGAGGGATGAGGGACGGCAAAAGGCCCCATCTACTTCTCCCAGTGTCTTAGGGCCTTGTCACATGTAATTTATAGTTTCTAGTCTAATCTTTTTCTATAATATTGTATTTAGCGACAGCATTTATTATGAGTGGAAATTGCATTTCACCTTGCATTTTTGATTCTTCTGTCAGGCCCTTTCTCTCTGTTTCACCACTTAGAGGGGAAAGTACAAATGCTAGTCCTTGGAGGGTCTAGGTGGATCGGTGTTTCTTCACCACTGAACAGGGAGACAGTGTACATTTCTCAGCTCAAATAATAATTTAGCTGAGACCTTTTCAACCAGGCTTCCTTTATATTTACTCTAATACACTTCATATTAAGACATATCTTTATTGAGGGATTGTTGTATAGCTGTACTCTGTACAGTTGAAGTCGGAGGTTTACAGTGGGGAAAAAAAGTATTTAGTCAGCCACCAATTGTGCAAGTTCTCCCACTTAAAAAGATGAGAGAGGCCTGTAATTTTCATCATAGGTACACGTCAACTATGACTGACAAAATGAGAAAAGAAAATCCAGAAAATCACATTGTATGATGTTTTATGAATTTATTTGCAAATTATGGTGGAAAATAAGTATTTGGTCAATAACAAAAGTTTCTCAATACTTTGTTATATACCCTTTGTTGGCAATGACACAGGTCAAACGTTTTCTGTAAGTCTTCACAAGGTTTTCACACACTGTTGCTGGTATTTTGGCCCATTCCTCCATGCAGATCTCCTCTAGAGCAGTGATGTTTTGGGGCTGTCGCTGGGCAACACAGACTTTCAACTCCCTCCAAAGATTTTCTATGGGGTTGAGATCTGGAGACTGGCTAGGCCACTCCAGGACCTTGAAATGTTTCTTACGAAGCCACTCCTTCGTTGCCCGGGCGGTGTGTTTGGGATCATTGTCATGCTGAAAGACCCAGCCACGTTTAATCTTCAATGCCCTTGCTGATGGAAGGAGGTTTTCACTCAAAATGTCACGATACATGGCCCCATTCATTCTTTCCTTTACACGGATCAGTCGTCCTGGTCCCTTTGCAGAAAAACAGCCCCAAAGCATGATGTTTCCACCCCCATGCTTCACAGTAGGTATGGTGTTCTTTGGATGCAACTCAGCATTCTTTGTCCTCCAAACACGACGAGTTGAGTTTTTACCAAAAAGTTATATTTTGGTTTCATCTGACCATATGACATTCTCCCAATCCTCTTCTGGATCATCCAAATGCACTCTAGCAAACTTCAGACGGGCCTGGACATGTACTGGCTTAAGCAGGGGGACATGTCTGGCACTGCAGGATTTGAGTCCCTGGCGGCGTAGTGTGTTACTGATGGTAGGCTTTGTTACTTTGGTCCCAGCTCTCTGCAGGTCATTCACTAGGTCCCCCCGTGTGGTTCTGGGATTTTTGCTCACCGTTCTTGTGATCATTTTGACCCCACGGGGTGAGATCTTGCGTGGAGCCCCAGATCGAGGGAGATTATCAGTGGTCTTGTATGTCTTCCATTTCCTAATAATTGCTCCCACAGTTGATTTCTTCAAACCAAGCTGCTTACCTATTGCAGATTCAGTCTTCCCAGCCTGGTGCAGGTCTACAATTTTGTTTCTGGTGTCCTTTGACAGCTCTTTGGTCTTGGCCATAGTGGAGTTTGGAGTGTGACTGTTTGAGGTTGTGGACAGGTGTCTTTTATACTGATAACAAGTTCAAACAGGTACCATTAATACAGGTAACGAGTGGAGGACAGAGGAGCCTCTTAAAGAAGAAGTTACAGGTCTGTGAGAGCCAGAAATCTTGCTTGTTTGTAGGTGACCAAATACTTGTTTTCCACCATCATTTTTAAATAAATTCATAAAAAATCCTACAATGTGATTTTCTGGATTTTTTTTCCTCATTTTGTCTGTCATAGTTGACGTGTACCTATGATGAAAATTGCAGGCCTCTCTCATCTTTTTAAGTGGGAGAACTTGCACAATTGGTGGCTGACTAAATACTTATTTTCCCCACTGTACATACACTTAGGTTGGAGTCATTAAAAGTCGTTTTTCAACTACTCCTCAAATTTCTTGTTAACAAACTATAGTTTTGGCAAATCGGTTAGGACATCTACTTCGCGCATGACACAAGTAATTTTTCCAACAATTGTTTACAGACAGATTATTTCACTTATAATTCACTGTATAACAATTCCAGTGGGTCAGAAGTTTATATACACTAAGTTGACTGTGCCTTTAAACAGCTTGGAAAATTCCAGAAAATGATGTCATGGCTTTAGAAGCTTCTGATAGGCTAATTGACATAATTTGAGTCAATTGACGTGTACCTATGGATGTATTTCAAGGCCTACCTTCAAACTCAATGCCTCTTTGCTTGACATCATGGGAAAATCAAAAGAAATCAGCCAAGACCTCAGAAAATTAATTGTAGACCTCCATAGGTCTGGTTCATCCTTGGGAGCAATTTCCAAACACCTGAAGGTACCACGTTCATCTGTACAAACAATTGTACGCAAGTATAAACACCATGGGACCACGCAGCCATCATACCTGTGACGAGGTGTGAAGGAAGGAGTCAGGCGAAGGAGGAAAATACCGAAGTCCAGAGTTTATTCCGTTTACATAAATCAAACGCTCCAAGCGTCAAAACGAAACTAACAAGGGAAAACATCTACCTTGGCATAAACACTAAGAATAGTAGCTCAACCGAGCTACACGCTCTCACAACAAACAATCACTGACAAAGACAAGGGGAACAGAGGAAACACTTATACACATACTAATTAGGGGAATGAGCACCAGCTGTGTGTAATTGACAAGACATGACAAGTGGAGTGATGAGAATGGGATCGGCAGTAGCTAGTACTCCGGTGACGACGAACACCGAAGCCTGCCCGAACCAAGAGGGGGGGCAGCCTCGAGGGAAGTCGTGAGAGTACCCCCCCTCCCGACGCGCGGCTCCAGCAGTGCGCCGACCTCGGCCTCGGGGACAGCCAGGAGGATGCGGAGCAGGGCGAGTCGGATGGCGACGGTGGAAATCCCTCAACAGGGAGGGATTGAGGATGTCCCGCCTTGGGACCCAGCACCGTTCTTCCGGACCGTACCCCTCCCACTCCACGAGATACTGAAGGCCCCCCACCCGACGCCTCAAATCCAGGTTTGAACGGACCGAGTACGCCGGGGTCCCCTCAATGTCCAGAGGAGGTGGAGGAACCTCCCACACATCAGACTCTTGGAGCGGACCAGCTACTACCGGCCTGAGGAGAGACACATGAAAAGAGGGATTAATACTGTAATCAGGGGGGAGTAACAACCTGTATGTCACCTCGTTTATTCTCCTCAGGACTTTAAACGGCCCCATAAACCGTGGGCTCAGCTTCCGGCAGGGCAGGCGGAGGGGCAGATTCCGGGTCGAGAGCCAGACCCGATCCCCCGGTACGAACACCGGGGCCTCCCTGCAGTGGCGGTCAGCGTTGGCCTTCTGACGACGCACGGCGCGCTGGAGGTGAACGTGGGCAGCGTCCCAAGTCTCTTCCGCGCGCCGAAACCAGTCATCCACCGCAGGAGCCTCGGTCTGGCTCTGGTGCCACGATGCCAGGACCGGTTGGTAACCTAGCTGGAGGAGTGGCGGAGAGAGTTCTGAGCATATTCTGCCCATGGCAGGAACACCGACCACTCCCCCAGCCAGTCCTGACAGTAGGTCCGCAGGAACCTACCCACATCTTGATTCACCCTCTCCACCTGCCCATTACTCTCGGGGTGGAATCCAGAGGTCAGGCTGACCGAGACCCCCAGACGTTCCATGAACGCCTTCCAGACTCTAGACGTGAACTGGGGACCTCGGTCGGACACTATATCCTCTGGTAACCCGTAGTGCCGGAAGACGTGAGTAAACAGAGCCTCCACAGTTTATAGGGCCGTGGGGAGACCGGGCAGAGGAAGGAGGCAGCAGGACTTTGAAAAGTGGTCCACAACGACCAGGATAGTGGTGTTACCTTGGTAGGGGGCAAGATCAGTGAAAAAATCTATACTCAGGTGAGACCATGGTCGTTGTGGAACTGGTAAAGGTTGTAGCTTACCCACTGGGAGGTGCCTAGGTGCCTTACTCTGGGCGCACACTGAGTAGGAGGAAACATACACCATCACGTCCTTAGCCAAGGTAGGCCACCAGTACTTCTCGGTCAGGCAGCGCATTGTACGAACGATACCTGGATGACCAGGGGAGGGTGACGTGTGTGCCCAGTAGAATAGACGATCATGGATAATCACAGGCACGTACTGCATTCCAGCTGGACACTGCGGTGGAGATGGATCTGTGCGTAATGCCTGCACTATAACTGCGTCCATCGCCCATACTACCGGCACCACAATGCATGAGGCCGGGAGTATGGGGGTGTTGTCTCTGGGCCTCTCCTCTGTGTCACGTTCTTCGTACTCGGAATGTATGAGAGTGTGAAATCAAACCAGGTGAAGAAGAGGGCCCACCTGGCCTGGCGAGGATTCAGCCTCCTTGTTGCCCGAATGTACTCCAGGTTACGGTGGTCTGTCCAGACGAGGAAAGGGTGTTTCGCCCCTTTGAGCCAATGTCTCCACACCGTCAAAGCTCAGACAACAGCCAACAGCTCCCAATCACCAACGCCGTAGTTCTGCTCCGCCGAGCTGAGCTTCTTAAAACAGAAGGCACAGGGGCGGAGCTTGGGTGGCATGCCCGAGCGTTGGGATAAGACAGCTCTTATCCCTACCTCGGACGCATCCACCTCCACTACGAATGGTAGTGATGGATCGGGGTGAGCCAGTACCGGGGCTGATGTGAACAAACCCCGCAATCTACTGAATGCCAAATCAGCCTCAGCAGACCAGCAGAGCCGTGTCGGCCCACCCTTCAACAAGGAGGTAATGGGAGCTGTGACCTTGCCAAAACCCTAAATAAACCTTTGATAGTAGTTGGAAAAGCCAAGGAAGCGCTGCACCTCCTTTACCGTGTTTGGAGTTGGCCAATTACGCACGGCTGCAATGCGGTCTCCCTCCATATCCACACCTGTGGTGGTAATGCGATATCTGAGGAAGGAGATTGACTGCTGGAAAAACTCACACTTATCTGCCTTGGCATAAAGATCATTTTCCAGTAGTCGGACCAGTACTTTGCGAACAGGGACACATGCTCAGCACGCGTAGCAGAATACACCAGGATGTCATCGATGTAGACCACCACACCACGACCAAGCATGTCCCGAAACACCTCGTTCACAAAGGACTGGAAAACGGATGAAGTATTCAAACTGTACGGCATCACCAGGTATTCATAATGCCCGAGGTTGTGCTGAATGCTGTTTTCCACTCATCCCCTTCCCGAATATGCACCAGGTTGTAGGCACTCCTGAGGTCTAATTTGGTGAAAAAATGGCCCCATGCATTGACTCAATCACTGAAGGAATGAGGGCAAGAGGATAACTCAATCGTACCGTCACATTATTCAGTGGTCGATAATCAATGCACGGGAGTAAACCGCCATCTTTCTTCTTCACAGAGAAGAAACTCGAGGAGGCAGGTGAAGTGGAGGGACGTATATACCCCTGGCGCAGGGACTCGGTGACGTACGGTGACGTATATTTCCATAGCCTCCATTTCAGCCTGCGACAGGGGATACACATGACTCCTGGGAGGTACAGGGTCTACCCGAAGGTTTATCGCGCAATCCCCCTCCCGATGAGGTGATAATTTAGTCACTTGCGTCTTGGAAGACGCGAGCGCCAGATCATGGTATTCAGGGGGAATGCGCACGGTGGGGGTACCGTCTGGACTTTCCACCATGGTCTTACCAACGGAAACACCTAGACACTTACCCGGACACTCACGCGACCACCCCGTAAGAACCCTCTGCGGCCATGAGAAATTGGGGTTGTGAAGGGCTAACCACGGGATACCCAAGACTACAGGGTAAGCAGGAGACTCAATAATCATAAAGGTGATCTGCTCAACATGTGTCTCCTGCGTAATCATGGTGACTGGTACAGTAACTTCCTTCACCAACCCGGACCCTACTGGTTGACTATCTAGTGCTCTGATGGGGAGTGGAATGGTTAGAGGAACCAATGAAATGACTTGACGGTGTGCAAATGCCCTGTCCATAAAATTCCCAGCTGCGCCTGAATCAACTAGCGCCTTACACTGGGAACCTACCAAGTGATCTGGAAAGGAGATAGATAAAGTACAGTGCACCGCAAAGGGCTCTGCACATGTTTGGATGTTCATTACCTGGGGTGGTGGGTGAGTACCCTGCCTACTGCCTCCAGACCCAAAATAAAGTTGACTGTGACGTGAGGTGGATTGTCCCTTCGTGCCACCAGAGTGGCATTGTCGCTGTCCTCCTGCGCTCTCTCGACCGGCGGCTCCCCCCAGCTCCATCTGCTCGGGGTCAGAGTCGTCCGGAGTGGGAATGGGCAGACCCCAACCAGGACGTCCTCTGGCTGCTAGTAGATTGTCTAGCCGGATCGCCATGTCCACCAGTTGGGAGAACGATAGCATGGCATCCCGGCAGGCTAGCTCCCGTCGGACGTCCTCCCTTAGGTTGCACCGGAAATGGTCGATCAGGGCCCGCTCGTTCCACCCGGACCCCGCTGCCAGCGTCCGGAACTCCAGCGCATAGTCCTGAATGGTCCTCGTCCCCTGCCTCAGATGAACCAGTCTTTCGCCCGCCTCTTGACCCTCAGGCGAGTGATCAAAAACTGCCCGAAAGAGGCGAGCAAACTCCCTGTAGTCCTGCCAGCGTCCGGAACTCCAGTGCATAGTCCTGAGCGGTCCTCGTCCCCTGCCTCAGATGAACCAGTCTTTCACCCGCCTCTTGACCCTCAGGCAAGTGATCAAAAACTGCCCAAAAGAGGCGAGCAAACTCCCTGTAGTCCTCCAACGCGGTACCACCCTCGTTCCACACCGCGTTGGCCCACTCCATGGCTCTCCCACAAAGGCAGGAAACGAGGACGGACACCTTTTCCCGCTCCCGGGGCGCCGGCCTGATGCTGGAGAAAAACAGCTCCAGTTGGAGCATAAATCCCTTACATCGTGCTGCAGTCCCATCAAACGCCGGTGGCCGGGATATCTGGATCCCTCCATGGGCTGGGGTGTAGGTGGCTGGATCCGACTGACCAGCTGGTCTCGATAGAGCGGGTCCTCTCCTCTCCAGGCGTTCTACTACCTGAAGAACCCGATCCATCGCTTCCCCCAAACTGGACAGCATCGAGGAGTGCTCCTGGACCCTTGCCACAACTCCAGGCATGCGGTCTTCTCCTGCTGACTCCATTCAGCGGGTGAAAAGGGGAACAGAGGGAACACTTATACACATACTATTTAGGGGAATGAGCACCAGTTGGGGAATTGACAAGACATGACAAGTGGAGTGATGAGAATGGGATCGGCAGTAGCTAGTACTCCGGTGACAACAAACACCAAAGCCTGCCCGAACCAGAAGGGGGGGCAGCCTCGGCGGAAGTCGTGACAATATCGCTCAGGAAGGAGATGCGTTCTGTCTCCTAGATATGACCGTACTTTGGTGCGAAAAGTGCAAATCAATCCCACAACAACAGCAAAGGACCTTGTGAAGATGCTGAAGGAAACAGGTACAAAAGTATCTATATTCACAGTAAAATGAGTCCTACAGTGGGGAAAAAAAAGTATTTAGTCAACCACCAATTGTGCAAGTTCTCCCACTTAAAAAGATGAGAGAGGCCTGTAATTTTCATCATAGGTACACGTCAACTATGACAGACAAATTGAGAAAAAAAATCCAGAAAATCACATTATAGGATTTTTTATGAATTTGTTTGCAAATTATGGTGGAAAATAAGTATTTGGTCACCTACAAACAAGCAAGATTTCTGGCTCTCACAGACCTGTAACTTCTTCTTTAAGAGGCTCCTCTGTCCTCAACTCGTTACCTGTATTAATGGCACCTGTTTGAACTTGTTATCAGTATAAAAGACACCTGTCCACAACCTCAAATAGTCACACTCCAAACTCCACTATGGCCAAGACCAAAGAGCTGTCAAAGGACACCAGAACAAAATTGTAGACCTGCACCAGGCTGGGAAGACTGAATCTGCAATAGGTAAGCAGCTTGGTTTGAAGAAATCAACTGTGGGAGCAATTATTAGGAAATGGAAGACATACAAGACCACTGATAATCTCCCTCGATCTGGGGCTCCACGCAAGATCTCACCCCGTGGGGTCAAAATGATCACAAGAACGGTGAGCAAAAATCCCAGAACCACACGGGGGGACCTAGTGAATGACCTGCAGAGAGCTGGGACCAAAGTAACAAAGCCTACCATCAGTAACACACTACGCCGCCAGGGACTCAAATCCTGCAGTGCCAGACGTGTCCCCCTGCTTAAGCCAGTACATGTCCAGGCCCGTCTGAAGTTTGCTAGAGTACATTTGGATGATCCAGAAGAGGATTGGGAGAATGTCATATGGTCAGATGAAACCAAAATATAACTTTTTGGTAAAAACTCAACTCGTCGTGTTTGGAGGACAAAGAATGCTGAGTTGCATCCAAAGAACACCATACCTACTGTGAAGCATGGGGGTGGAAACATCATGCTTTGGGGCTGTTTTTCTGCAAAGGGACCAGGACGACTGATCCGTGTAAAGGAAAGAATGAATGGGGCCACGTATCGTGAGATTTTGAGTGAAAACCTCCTTCCATCAGCAAGGGCATTGAAGATGAAACGTGGCTGGGTCTTTCAGCATGACAATGATCCCAAACACACCGCCCGGGCAACGAAGGAGTGGCTTCGTAAGAAGCATTTCAAGGTCCTGGAGTGGCCTAGCCAGTCTCCACATCTCAACCCCATTGAAAATCTTTGGAGGGAGTTGAAAGTCTGTGTTGCCCAGCGACAGCCCCAAAACATCACTGCTCTAGGGGAGATCTGCATGGAGGAATGGGCCAAAATACCAGCAACAGTGTGTGAAAACCTTGTGAAGACTTACAGAAAACGTTTGACCTGTGTCATTGCCAACAAAGGGTATATAACAAAGTATTGAGAAACTTTTGTTATTGACCAAATACTTATTTTCCACCATAATTTGCAAATAAAATCATTGAAAAACCTACAATGTGATTTTCTGTTTTTTTTTTCTCATTTTGTCTGTCATAGTTGACGTGTACCTATGATGAAAATTACAGGCCTCTCTCATCTTTTTAAGTGGGAGAACTTGCACAATTGGTGGCTGACTAAATACTTTTTTTCCCCACTGTATATCGACTTAACTTGAAAGGCCGCTCAGCAAGGAAGAACCGCTGCTCCAAAACTGCCATAAAAAAGACAGACTACGGTTTGCAACTGCACATGGGGAGAAAGAGCGTACTTTTTGGAGAAATGTCCTCTGGTATGATGAAACACAAATGGAACTGTTTGGCCATAATGACCATCGTTATGTTTGGAGGAAAAAGGGGGTCGCTTGCAAGCCGAAGAACATCATCCCAACTGTGAAGCACGGGGGTGGCATAATGCTGTGGGGGTGCTTTGCTGCAGGAGGGACTGGTACACTTCACAAAATAGATGGCATCATGAGGAAGGAAAATAATGGGAATATATTGAAGCAACATCTCAAGTTATGAGTCAGGAAGTTAAAGCTTGGTCGCAAATGGGTCTTCCAAATGGACAATAACCCCAAGCATACTTCCAAAGTTGTGGCAAAATTCCTTAAGGACAACAAAGTCAAGGTATTGGAGTGGCCATCACAATGCCCTGACCTCAGTCCTATAGAAAATGTTTGGGCAGAACTGATAAAGCGTGTGCGCGCAAGGAGGCCTACAAACCTGACTCAGATACACCATTTCTGTCAGGAGGAATGGGCCAAAATTCACCCAACTTATTGTGGGAAGCTTGTGGAAGGCTACCCGAAACGTTTGACTCAAGTTAAACTATTTAAAGGCAATGCTACCAAATAATAATTGAGTGTATGTAAACATCTGACCCACTGGGAATGTGATGAAAGAAATAAAAGCTGAAATAAATAATTCTCTCTATTATTATGACATTTCACATTCTTAAAATAAAGTGGTGATCCTAACTGACCTAAGACAGGGAATTTTTACTAGGATTAAATGTCAGGAATTATGAAAAACTGAGTTTAAATGTATTTGGCTAAGGTGTATGTAAACTTCTGACTTCAACTGTATATATCACTGTTGCATTTATTGGAAGGCGTAATATACACTTTATATGTTGAGAATAAAAGGAATTGGAAATGTATTAACTGCCAACCTGATTTAATTTCCTGCACAGTAAATATTATTTGCCATGTGACATATTCAAGAATAAACCCTATTCAAACTTTATTTATCTTACGTGGTCCTCTGTTGCTCAGTTGGTAGAGCATGGCGCTTGTAACGCCAGTGTAGTGGGTTCCATCCCTGGGACCACCCATACGTAAACATGTATGCGCACATGACTGTAAGTCGCTTTGGATAAAAGCGTCTGCTAAATGGCATATTATTATTATTATTATTACAAAATGTAGGAGAATGTATTGGACAAATACCATAATTGGACTGAAAGCCTTCTCTTAACCCATCCCTCAGTAGATTGAATTAATTTCCTTTCTGAGATTGTTTATGTGGATCATATGGAAATGGGCATGTCCATCTTTTCCTGAATCAGTTTTAACAGGCACGAAGTTCCACGAGGGGAGCTTAAGTAACAGCTCACATCATCATCAATAACTTTCACATCATCAAATACACCATCGCCATGTAATTAAGATTTCACTCCACATCCACTTGCCAATTCCTCACCAATGCATCTCCCAGCAACAAAGAGGAGAGAGGTTGGTAACAAAGCTTAGATCAATATAGGTTGGAGGGATAACCTCTGCACGCTATCTGCTGATGTTCAGCTAGTCGGTGGGAGTCCAGCGACCAAGCTAATCGTCATGCGACGGGTGCGATACTCATTGCTGTGTTGTCTGAGGGACTTCAGCCTGCTGTTGGACGGTGCTCAAGCCTTCTGATGACCACAAACAGAGGGAGGAGAGGAATAGATGATGCCTCACAGCAGATTAATCATGATAAACACAGATCAATTGCGGTCTATCTGTGAGTGAGCACTGTATAGAGAAGATATAAATAGGCTCATTTCCAGTGAATTGGGATATCTATCTAGCTACAACCATAGAAATAGAATGTCTATTCATTCTATGTCTATGTCTATTCATTCTATTTACATGTCTAGAATGCTAGACTCTTCACTATAAGCAGTGGTTGTGAATCAAACTGTGCAGAATACCTCGGAAAATGGCTGAACATGCATAAGGGTGTCTTCTTTAAAAGCTTGAAGATTAATGTCAGCACCATCATTCAAATCTATTATCTTCTCTTAGAAAGGTCAAGTCTCTGGCTTTTTTCCTTTAGACAACATGTGAGAATATAGTCGGTGACGTTAACAGAATGTTGTTGTGTGGAAACCAATCGATTGTCATGCTATTTACGTGGGAGAAAAAAACACACTTTAGTCATTAAATACACAAATATATTGTCACAGTGATTTAAGGGTCGTTACTGCCTCATCTCAACAGATACAGAGATAAGCCTCTTTGTTTTTTTTCCCTCCATGTTATACACAACAAAATGAGGAAAAAACGTCCCAGCTTATCCAGTAGAGAGCTGAGCTCATCCATCGATAATGAGATAAGAGATAAGGTGAGGAGGATTGTGGATCGGTGGAAGCCAGAGGTACAAAACGTGGCCCTAACGAGGGCATCCGGACATCATAGGATCTTGTGGCTAGCTTCTACTACAACATAATTCCGTAACTGGGGTGAAGCAAACTGCAACATCCTCAGTCTATCACCATAAAAGGGAGATGATTGGCCCTTGCAGCAAATATGTTGTCTGTCCATGTATCTCATGTATCTTTGGCTAGGTTAGCCTATTTCCCTGTACCTGGGAAATGTGCTGGATGGGCATACTCTACCTTCAACTAGACTATAGGGTATTTTGCTAAGTCCGGACGGCCGGTGGGAAAATAGTCACAGGGTCACACAGAGGTATTACTGAGTCCAAGGCTGACGCGGGTTAAGTCCATCAGCTCGGTATCCCACAAACCCTCTCGTTCCATGGAGGGATTTTCAGGGTCAGCGCTAGTGATCTATGGACTGATTTGACTGTCTTCGGGAGGCCCAGAAAGCCAGCTGGGGCCCTTTTCCCTTCACATTACCACAGAGAAAGTTTAATCATGGATGGTTTACTAGTGAGGAACCTTAGCACGACCCTTAAAAAGGTTCAGGAGAGACTGAGACGCCTGTGTTATAATGTGGAATAGATGGTCTACTTCCCAAAGTAAAAATAAACTTCACTCAGAGAAGAAGCACCTACTTTTTAAAATTAGTTTTGCTTCAGCATTTATCTACAAACCAACAAGACTCTGTCTTGAATACGTTTGGGCTTTCTAACAGGTCTTTCTGGTCTCTGTGTTGTGTAAATGTACTGAGGCTATAACTACAGTATGAGTAAGTTTTGCTTGGTAACAATATTGAATTGACTTTCTAAGTCCAGGCAAGCTGCCAGTATAAGGCAATGCAAGCTAAATAAGGTCATTAAACTTTGGCCATCTCACAAATTACAAAAAATTCAAACCATGTTTATTTAATTTTATAGTTAGTCTACCGTCTAACCTTCACTTTGAGTTAACATTTGATTTGATCAGAAATAACAAATAGCGACAGCAGAGAATGGACAATGAACAATTCAGTTCCAGTTAACTCAACTAAATGTAATTAAGTCCTTCTAAGTATTAGTCATTATTGTGTTATTGAAAATTATTATTTTGAAGTTTGTCTTACCTTTCTCTTGTTGGATGGACAGACATACAGGTAAGTCAGCATCGTCTTAGATCCCACTTTGTCATTCATCCTCTCATAGGTGGATCCATAGTCTGTTGATCTGTAAATTATTATGTTTTGTTTAGACTGAGAAATCTAGACAGACAGGCAGTTCAATGTAAAGACAGAAAGATGTATAGACTTATAGACAGCGGTTATGTACCAACACCTGTTTCCAACCACAACCACATCTTAAGGTAGGTTTATGACCTAATTCAATGATCTTGGCTTTGAACCATGTCATGTGAAATAGCCATGTTATTGTACATCTTAGAGTACTTGGCTATCTCACCCTTGTAACTACAGGAATCTAGAGTGCTCATGGGCCTTTGATCCTAAAACATGCAAACTAAATATAAGACCATGTTGCACAGGGCAAAAAACATTCCTGTTTTATTACCCCAGCGGACCATTCTTGATACACCTGGGAAACTGTTGAGTGTGAAAAACCCAGCAGTGTTGCAGTTCTTGACACAAACCGGTGCGTCTGGCTCCTATTACCATACCCCGTTCAAAGGCACTTATTTTTTTGTATTGCCCATTCACATGACACACAATCCATGTCTCAATTGTCTCAAGGCTTAACAATCCTTCTTTAACCTGTCTCCTCCCCTTCATCTACACTGATTGAAGTGGATTTAATAAGTGACATCAATAAGGGATCATAGCTTTCACCTGGATTCACCTGGTCAATCTATATCATAGAAAAAGCAGGTATTCTTAATGTTTTGTATAGTCAGTGTATGTCTAAATATAAACAGCTGTAACATCGCACTGCTTTCAATATGATGGGATGAACATTTAACATATTCTGGCGAATTTATTACGATATTTGTGAAGAATAACAGGGCTACGCAGCTGGCAATGATCACTCTACAAGCATGCTGCCCTTCAAAGTGATGGCACAGTGCAGACAGAACATGCTTTCCACCCGATCCTGCAACAACCGTTAAAAATAGGCCATATGATTTTGCTTGCTCTGGACTCCAGAGAAGTGACATGATACAGTGCATGCGTAAAGAATTCAGACCCCTTACCTTTTTCCACATTTTCTTACTTTACAGACTTTTTCCAAAATGGATGATTTTTTCATTTATTCTCATCAATACCGCATTATGACAAAGCAAAAACAGATTATTAGAACCTTTTGCAAATTTATAAATAATTCAACACAGGAATGCATTATTTACAGAAGTATTCAGACCCTTTGCTATGATACTCGAAATTGAGCTCAGGTGCATCCTCTTTCCATTGATCATCCTTGAGATGTTTCTACAACTTGATTGGAGTCCACCTGTGGTCAATTCAATTGATTGGACATGATTTGGAAAGGCACACACCTGTCCATATAAGGTCCCACAGTTGACAGTGCATGTGAGAGCAAAAACCAAGCCATGAGGTCAAAGGAATTGTCCGTAGAACTCCGAGACAGGATTGTGTTGAGGCACAGATCTGGGGAAGGGTACCAAAAAATATCTGCAGCATTGAAGGTCCCCAAGGACACAGTGGCCACCATCATTCTTAAAAGGAAGAAGTTTGGAACCACCATAAAATGTATATAGTATGTATGAGCTGGAAGTAGAGGCCTAAGTGTTGTTGTTCACTAGTTTACTCCAATTAGGGAAGGGGTGGTGGGGTTAGAAAGTAATAAAGGGAAATATTTTTTTTTCAAGGATATGCATTTATATGTATGTACAGCTCTGAAAAACATTAAGAGACCACTGCAAATATATACATTTCTCTGGTTTTACTATTTATAGGTGTGTGTTTGGGTGAAATTAACATTTTTGTTTCATTCTATAAACTACTGACAACATTTCTCCCAAATTTCAAATAAAAATATTGTCATTTTGTCAGCTTCCTGCTTCTCCTGTTTGTCTCCTGGCCTCTAGAGGTCAGCTGTGTTCCCCTCTGCCTTTGTTCTTCCTCATGTGTCCTCATTAGTTTGATCCAGGTCACCTGTGCCTTGTTTTCCCTTTAGTATTTTAGCTGTGTGTTTTCCCCTTGTTTCTCACTTGGTTATTGCGTCCTGACTATGTGTCTCCTGCTTTGTCCCACCGTGTCAGTCCTAGTAAGTTGTTCGAAGTTATCTTTAGTTTGTTTTTCTCCCCTCGTGGAGTTGTTTTGTTTTGCCTCCTGTTTTGGAACATTAAATCTACTTGCCTGGAGTATTGCCTTGGGTGTTTCATTTGGGTCCTACAACATCTCCTCTGTGGCTAAGGGGTAGTACCCCCAGCTCTACACATCTGAGACCGGAGTTCTAGCCCGGCTTGTGACAGAATAACCAAGTCAATCATGGACCCAGAAACACTCAGTTCCCAGGACCTGTTGGCGGTGATCACTCGACATGAGGCTTCTTTCCAGCGCCATGAAGCCGTTCTCAGCCGACAAGAGGAGCTGATGGCTAGTCATTCTCAACTCTTGGCCGAAATGATGAGTGCCCTTCGCCAGCTCTTTGAACGCCTCCCTGGTCCTCTCCCTTCCCCCAGGTCACCCCCCAGTGACGACAGGCCTTCTCGGTTGGCGGAGCCCCGACTACCACCTCCCAAGCCCTTTTCTGGGGATCCAAGCTCTTGCCAGGGTTTCCTCACCCAATGCTCCCTCACCTTCGAGCTCCAACCCTCAAGTTTTCCCACAGACCGTTCCAAGATTGCCTACATCATTACCCTTCTTTCAGAAAAGGCGCTCGCCTGGGCTTCTGCGGTGTGGCAGTCCCAGGAGGTCTGTTGTGACTCCCACGCTGCATTTGTAGAAGAGTTCAAGCGGGTGTTCGATCATCCTGTCAGTGGGCGGGAGGCTTCCAAGCGCCTACTGTCTCTCCGTCAGGGCCCCCGAAGCACGGCAGATTTTGCCATTGATTTCCGGACCATAGCAGCAAGGAGCGGATGGAATGATGAAGCGCTGAGGGTCTGCTTTCAGGGAGGGTTATCTGAGCCCCTTCAAGATGAGTTAGCCACCCGAGAACCAGCTGGAGATCTCGAGTCCCTCATAGCCTTGGCCATCCGCCTGGACAATCGTCTAAGAGAGCGGAGAACGGCTCGCCGTCAGGTGTCTCAGTCCCAAGTTCCTCTGAGCAGCTCTGTTTTTCCTGTTTGGACTCCGTCATTCAGAGCTGCCCCGGCGCCTGAACTGCCCCAGGATTCCCCGGAGAGCATGCAGTTAGGCCGTTCCAGGCTTTCTCCCAACGAAAGGGAACGTCGCATGAGGGAGCGTCGGTGCCTCTACTGCGGGGTTGCCGGCCACTTCCGCTCCACTTGCCCCGAGCTTTCGGGAAACGCCTGTCCCCGCCCAGCTACAGGAGGGTTGTGATGGGGAAAATTAGAGCTCCTCCTACTAACGCGGTCCTAGCTATTCCAGCCACTCTGTCCTGGGAGGGCCACCAGCATCGGGTCCAGGCTATGATCGATTCCGGTGCCGCAGGTGATTTTATGGATGTAACCTTGGCTAAGGAACTTAAGA
This sequence comes from Coregonus lavaretus, assembly GCF_964263955.1. Lineage (NCBI taxonomy): Eukaryota > Metazoa > Chordata > Actinopteri > Salmoniformes > Salmonidae > Coregonus > Coregonus lavaretus. Next base: position 764,321 of record NC_139993.1, on the reverse strand, counting down.
TCCCTACCCAACTACTTCCTCAACCCCAGGCAGTTACAGCCTTAGATGGCAGACCTCTGGAACCAGGAAAGGTTACTGAGGCGACTCAGTCCCTGCGACTTACCATCTCTCAACACCAGCAGGAGGAGACCTTCTATCTCATTGACTCTCCCGAGTATCCTATTATCCTGGGTCACCCTTGGCTATGCAGACATAATCCCCAGATCGACTGGCCTACTGGCACCATTCTAAGCTGGGGTCCCACTTGCCAACTCACCTGCATGCTTCAGAGTCCCTCAGCCCCTAGTACCCAGTTTCAAGAGTCTGTTGACGTCTCCCGAGTCCCCAGTGTTTACCATCGGTTCAAGGCAGTGTTCAGCAAGGCCCGGGCTACTGCCTTACCGCCTCATCGCACGTATGACTGTGCCATTGATCTACTCCCTGGGTGCTGCCCTCCTAGAGGTCGGATCTTTTCCTTGTCCTCCCCCGAGCACGCAGCTATGGACACCTACATTAAGGAGTCCTTGGCAGCCGGCCTCATCTATGCCTCTACTTCCCCGGCTGGGGCGGGCTTCTTTTTTGTTGAAAAGAAAGACGGGGGTCTTAGGCCTTGTATTGATTACCGGGGACTCAACAAGATCACGGTTCGGAATCGATACCCCCTTCCTCTCATGGCCACTGCTTTTGAGCTGCTTCAAGGGGCTTCCATTTTTACTAAGCTGGATCTCCGCAATGCTTACCATCTCGTGCGGATCCGGCCAGGAGACGAATGGAAGACGGCGTTCAACACGCCCACGGGACACTATGAATATCGGGTGATGCCGTTCGGGCTCACCAATGCCCCCGCAGTATTCCAAGCCCTGATTAATGATGTTCTCCGGGATATGCTTAATCTGTTCGTCTTCGTTTACCTGGACGATATCCTCATCTTCTCGAGGTCACTGAAGGAGCATGAGGGGCATGTTAGCCGGGTTCTCCAGAGGCTCCTTGACAATCACCTCTACGTTAAGCCTGAGAAGTGTGAATTTCATGTTTCTCAGACTCAGTTTCTCGGGTTTATTGTCACTCCCGGGCACCTAGAGATGGATCCCAAGAAGGTCAAGGCGGTCCACGATTGGCCCACACCTGCCACGGTCAAGGAGGTTCAACGGTTCATTGGCTTTTCTAACTTCTATCGGAAGTTCATCAAGAATTTCAGCTCGGTGGTAGCCCCCTTGACGACGCTTACCAAGGGAGGAGGGACCAAGATTCACTGGGGTCCGGAAGCAGCAGGGGCCTTCGAGGATCTCAAGCGCCGCTTCACTTCTGCTCCGATTCTGGTGACCCCTGACCCAGAAAGACCTTTCGTGGTGGAGGTGGACGCCTCAGAAGTGGGGGTAGGAGCCGTCCTGTCACAGAGGGGTGCGGATGGGAGATTACACCCTTGTGCCTTCATGTCTCGCCGCCTGTCTGAGGCCGAGCGCAACTACCACGTGGGGGATCTAGAGTTGCTTGCGGTAAAACTGGCCTTGGAGGAGTGGCGCCATTGGCTTGAGGGGGCTCAGCACCCTTTCCAGGTTCTCACAGACCACAAGAACCTGGAATATCTCCAACAGGCTAAGCGGATGAACCCTCGGCAAGCACGATGGTCTCTTTTCTTTAATCGATTCCAGTTCCTCCTGACTTACCGACCTGGCACCAAGAACGTCAAGCCGGATGCTCTGTCTCGAGTCTACTCTCCCGAGGTACAAGAGAAGCCCTTGGCATCGATTATTCCGAGGTCTAGGATCGTCGCACCTCTTCAGTGGGAACTAGAAAGAGGGGTACGAGAAGCTCTTGTCCAGGAGCCCGATCCAGGCGGTGGTCCTGCCGGTCGCCTGTACGTTCCTCTCTCTGTTCGGGCCCGCGTCTTGCAGTGGGGTCATGAGTCGCCCTTGACATGCCATCCAGGCAGTGCTCGCACACTGGAGTTCCTCCGACGGCGGTTTTGGTGGCCGTCCATCAAGAAGGACGTGCAGGGCTATGTTGAGGCCTGCCCTGTGTGCAACCAGGGAAAGTCGACACGCCAGCGACCCCAGGGACTGCTCCATCCCTTACCTGTTCCTCGAAGGCCATGGTCACACCTTTCTCTGGACTTTGTTACGGGACTTCCTCTATCCCAGGGCAACACCGTCATCCTAGTGGTGGTAGACCGGTTCTCTAAGGCTGCCCGGTTTATCCCCCTGCCCAAGCTGCCCTCGGCTAAGGAGACTGCTGAGCTCCTCATGAACCATGTCTTCCGGATATTTGGTATTCCCCTGGACGTGGTCTCTGACCGAGGTCCCCAATTCTCGTCCCGGTTTTGGGGGGCCTTCTGCAGGCTTGTTGGGGCCACAGCCAGCCTATCGTCGGGGTTCCATCCAGAGTCTAATGGCCAAACGGAACGGGTTAATCAGGATCTGGAGACCACCCTGCGGTGTATGGCGGCCAGTAATCCCACGTCTTGGGCCACCTATATCATTTGGGCTGAATACGCCCACAACACCCTCCAGTCCTCAGCCACCGGATTGTCCCCATTCGAATGCCAGTTCGGTTACAACCCTCCATTATTTCCAGAGGAGGAGGCGCAGGTTGGTGTTCCCTCGGCCCAGCGCTTTGTCCAACGCTGTAGGCGGACCTGGAAGAAGGCCAGGCGTGCCCTCCTTCGGACCTCCCAGAGATACCAAAGTCAGGCTAATCGCCACCGCCGGACGGCCCCTAGTTTCCGAGCTGGTCAGAGAGTTTGGTTGGCCACTAAGAACCTGCCCCTCCGGGTCGAATCCAAGAAGCTTTCCCAGAGATACATCGGCCCTTTCCGCATTGCTAGAAAGGTTAACCCTGTGTCTTATCGTTTGGTTCTCCCTCGCTCCCTTCGTATTAACCCCACTTTCCATGTCTCACTTATTAAACCTGTCTTGTCTTCTCCCTTTGCCCCCCCACGCAGACCCCCGCCACCTCCCAGGATTATTGACGGCCAGCCAGCCTACACAGTCCGCCGGATACTGGACTCCCGGAGGGTCCAGAACTCTCTGCAGTATCTGGTGGACTGGGAGGGCTACGGGCCAGAGGAGCGCTCCTGGGTTCCAGCCAGGGACATCCTGGATCCAGGGTTGGTCCGAGATTTTCGCACCCTGAGGCCAGGGTGTTCTGGAAGGAACGTCAGGAGTCGTTCCTAGAGGAGGGGGTCCTGTCAGCTTCCTGCTTCTCCTGTTTGTCTCCTGGCCTCTAGAGGTCAGCTGTGTTCCCCTCTGCCTTTGTTCTTCCTCATGTGTCCTCATTAGTTTGATCCAGGTCACCTGTGCCTTGTTTTCCCTTTAGTATTTTAGCTGTGTGTTTTCCCCTTGTTTCTCACTTGGTTATTGCGTCCTGACTATGTGTCTCCTGCTTTGTCCCACCGTGTCAGTCCTAGTAAGTTGTTCGAAGTTATCTTTAGTTTGTTTTTCTCCCCTCGTGGAGTTGTTTTGTTTTGCCTCCTGTTTTGGAACATTAAATCTACTTGCCTGGAGTATTGCCTTGGGTGTTTCATTTGGGTCCTACAACATCTCCTCTGTGGCTAAGGGGTAGTACCCCCAGCTCTACACATCTGAGACCGGAGTTCTAGCCCGGCTTGTGACACATTTAGAGCATTTATTTGCAGAAAATGACAACTGGTCAAAATATGGTCCTCTGTAGCTCAATTGGTAGAGCGTGGCGCTTGTAACGCCAATGTAGTGGGTTCGATCCCCGGGACCACCCATACGTAAAAATGTATGCGCACATGACTGTAAATCGCTTTGGATAAAAGCGTCTGCTAAATGGAATATTATTATTATTATATTATTATAACAAAAAAGATGGAGTGTTGTCAGACCTCAAATAATGCAAAGAAAATAAGTTCATGTTCATTTTTAAACAACACAATACTAATGTTTTAACTTAGGAAGATCAGAAATCATTATTTGGTGGAATAACCCTGATTTTCAATCACAGCTTTCATGCGTCTTGGCATGCTCTCCACCAGTCTTTCACATTGATGTTGGGTGACTTTATGCCACTCCTGGCGCAAAAATTCAAGCAGTTCGGCTTTGTTTGATGGCTTGTGACCATCCATCTTCCTCTTGATCACATTCCAGAAGTTTTCAATGGGGTTCAGGTCTGGAGATTGGGATGGCCATGACAGGGTGTTGATCTGGTGGTCCTCCATTCATACCTTGATTGACCTGGCTGTGTGGCATGGCGCATTGTCCTGCTGGAAAGACCAATCCTCAAAGTTGGGGAACAATGTCAGAGCAAAAGGAAGCAAGTTTTCTTCCAGGACAACCTTGTACGTGGCTTGATTCAGGCGTCCTTCACAAAGACAAATCTGCCCGATTCCAGCCTTGCACCCCCATATCATCACCGATCCTCCACCAAATTTCACAGTGGGTGCGTGACACTGTGGCTTGTAAGCCTCTCCAGGTCTCTGTCTAACCATTAAGACGACCAGGTGTTGGGAAAAGCTGAAAATTGGACTCATCAGAGAAGATGACCTTACTCTAGTCCTCTACGGTCCAATCCTTATGATCTTTTGCAAACCTCAGCCTGGCTCTTCTTTGCTTCTCATTGATGAAGGGCTTTTTTCTAGCTTTGCACGACTTCAGCCCTGCCCCTAGGAGCCTGTTTCGAACCGTCCTTGCCGTGCACTTCACCCCAACTGCAGTTTGCCATTCTTTTTGTAGGTCACTTGATGTCATCCTACGGTTGTCGATTGACATTCGAATGAGTTGGCGGTCATCCCGGTCAGTAGAGAGTCGTTTTCGCCCTCTGCCGGTCTGTAGCTTTGTTGTCCCCAATGTCTGCTGCTTGACGTTGTTCTTATGAACCGCCGTCTTTAAATTTTAAGGATGGAAGCAACCTGACGCTCACTGTATCCCTCTGACAGTAAAGCCAGAATTGAACCCTTCTTTTCCCCACTCAAAACTTTCCTTTTCAACTCTTTTGGCATGGTCAATTGTTATTTTTTGATTAATATTACTTTTGAGGTACTATTAGCACTGTTTTTGCCATCCAGCTGGTCCTATTGCAAGAGGATAGTGATGACCACAGCAGTGGTTTTTATACTTTTCCTCGTTAAACAAGATTTGGTTCAGGTGATCACCTAATCAGTACCTAATTCAGTATGAGGTGTGCCTGTGTTGGAATTCAACAGACACTGGAATGGAATGGCTATCATACATGTAGAGATGCTGATTTAAGAAACATTTGCAGTGGTCTCTTAATTTTTTCCAGTGCTGTATGTGTATATGTATGTGTATGTATGTATATGTATGTATATATATATATATATATATATATATATATATATATATATATATATATATATATATACACTGCTAAAAAAATTTCAAGGGAACACTACAATAACACATCCTAGATCTGAATGAATTAAATAATCTTATTAAATACTTTTTTCTTTACATAGTTGAATGTGCTGACAACAAAATCACACAAAAATTATCAATGGAAATCAAATTTATCAACCCATGGAGGTCTGGATTTGGAGTCACCCTCAAAATTAAAGTGGAAAACCACACTACAGGCTGATCCAACTTTGATGTAATGTCCTTAAAACAAGTCAAAATGAGGCTCAGTAGTGTGTGTGGCCTCCACGTGCCTGTATGACCTTCTACAACGCCTGGGCATGCTCCTGATGAGGTGGCGGATGGTCTTCTGAGGGATCTCCTCCCAGACCTGGACTAAAGCATCCGCCAACTCCAGGACAGTCTGTGGTGCAACGTGGCGTTGGTGGATGGAGCGAGACATTATTATTTTACATGATGTCCCAGATGTGCTCAATTGGATTCAGGTCTGGGGAACGGGCGGGCCAGTCCATAGCATCAATGCCTTCCTCTTGCAGGAACTGCTGACACACTCCAGCCACATGAGGTCTAGCATTGTCTTTCATTAGGAGGAACCCAGGGCCAACCGCACCAGCATATGGTCTCACAAGGGGTCTGAGGATCTCATCTCGGTACCTAATGGCAGTCAGGCTACCTCTGGCGAGCACATGGAGGGCTGTGCGGCCCCCAAAGAAATGCCACCCCACACCATGACTGACCCACCGCCAAACCGGTCATGCTGGAGGATGTTGCAGGCAGCAGAACGTTCTCCACGGCGTCTCCAGACTCTGTCACGTCTGTCACATGTGCTCAGTGTGAACCTGCTTTCATCTGTGAAGAGCACAGGGCACCAGTGGCGAATTTGCCAATCTTGGTGTTCTCTGGCAAATGCCAAACGTCCTGCACGGTGTTGGGCTGTAAGCACAACCCCCACCTGTGGACGTCGGGCCCTCATACCACCCTCATGGAGTCTGTTTCTGACCGTTTGAGCAGACACATGCACATTTGTGGCCTGCTGGAGGTCATTTTGCAGGGCTCTGGCAGTGCTCCTCCTGCTCCTCCTTGCACAAAGGCAGAGGTAGCAGTCCTGCTGCTGGGTTGTTGCCCTCCTACGGCCTCCTCCACATCTCCTGATGTACTGGCCTGTCTCCTGGTAGCGCCTCCATGCTCTGGACACTACGCTGACAGACACAGCAAACCTTCTTGCCACAGCTCGCATTGATGTGCCATCCTGGATAAGCTGCACTACCTGAGCCACTTGTGTGGGTTGTAGACTCCGTCTCATGCTACCACTAGAGTGAAAGCACCGCCAGCATTCAAAAGTGACCAAAACATCAGCCAGGAAGCAAAGGAACTGAGAAGTGGTCTGTGGTCACCACCTGCAAAACCAGTCCTTTATTGGGGGGTGTCTTTTTTTTTTTTTTTTTTTTTTTTGGGGGGGGGGATGGATCAGCTTAATATTGCAGATAGATTGTATCTTCTATCAATGTAATTGTCTGCATCACTTCCAATCCCCCATGTTTATTTTTATTTTTTATATATAAATTCCCCTTTATTACTTTTCAACCCCACCATCCTTTCCCTACTTGGAGTAAATTAGTGAACAACAACGCCCAGGCCTCTACTTCCGGTCTATACTTACTATCTACACCTTATGGACAGAGTTAATTTTACAATAATTCTATATCTATATATATATATATATATATATATATATATATATATATATATATATATATATATATATATTATTTTTTTTTTTGCTCCTGAACTTCTTCTACTCTCAACCTCTCCGATCATTTTCATGATGTCCATCCGGTTTGCTTCTAAATGCCATATCTTTCTAACTGTGCTCTTTCCCAAAAGCTCCCAACATACAACCTATATACTTATTATGGACACAGTATGCTTACATTATTAGCTATCTTTGTTATTATTTGTTGTTATTTGTTATTAGTCCCATCCTTCAACTCTATTCAATACCTCCCATCTATCTCTTAACACCATCCATATAGGATTTCTATTTGCCATATATATTTCGACCGTACTGTGATGTTTTACAAAAGTTCTGAACCTTTCTATTCTCATTGCTTCTACAGATTGTGAATTAAAAATAAACATTTTTGCTAAAAGTATTATATTATTGATTGATTGACTATGACTTTTCAGATCACCCAGTAATGCTATCTGCAAGGTTAGTTCCAGGTAAATATTGCAATCCTTTAGCCATTCCTGGACCTGTGTCCAAAAACAAGCTACAAATGGACAGAACCAAAACAAATGATCTAATGATTCTATCTCTTCACAGCAAAATCTGCAGAGCTGGGAAGATTGTATCCCCCATATAAATAACATTCTATTGGTAGCAAGAATTTTATATAATAATTTAAATTGAAAGATTCAAATTTTTGAATCCGGTGTCGTTTTGCGTGTCAGTTCATAAACACTATGCCATGGGATCGGTACGTCAAAGATCTCTTCCCAACTATTTTGCAATCTATATGGGACGGCTGTCAATCCTTTGGTCCTTAAGTGAAACTGATATACTTTTTTATTTATCACAGTTTTCCTTAACCAATTATGTTCTTTAATGCAAGGCCGACAGACAAGTTCCTTACTTTCTCCCCCTTCAACTTTCCTCTTCCACTTTTGCGGTAAGGCTGCAATTATTTGGTTGTAATTCTGGGTAGAGCAGACATTTCCATATGTTTTTGTTAGCTGCATGTGCGACATAACTCCACCAGTCCTACCGATGATATCATTTACGAAGATTATACCTTTTTTAAACATTCTGTCAAAAAATAAAGGTTTTTTGTCAATTAGTATATTTGAATTTAACCACAATATTTGTTGCATTATTTGTTCTGTCGTTTCTGGAGGATTAAATTGAAATTGCAACCAACTTTCTATGGCTTGTTTTAGAAATAGTGACATTTGGGAGATTATTTCATTTTCAAATAACTGAAAGTGAGAGGTTGTAATCTGAATAAAGGGAAAAAGGCCTTTCTTGAACAGTGGGTGAGACAATCTTACTAATTTGCTTGAGAACCAGTTCGGATTTAAGTATAACTTTTGGATGACTGAAGATTTTAGTGATAGGTCTAATGCTTTAATATTTAATAATTTATGTCCTCCGAATTCATATTCATTATATAAATATGCTCTTTTAATTTTGTCTGGCTTGCCGTTCCAAATAAAATTGAATATTTTTTTCTCATATAATTTAAAAAACTGTTTGCTAGGCGTAGGCAAGACCATAAGCAAATAGGTAAACTGGGATAATACTAAAGAGTTAATCAGGGTGATTTTTCCACAAATTGACAGGTATTTTCCTTTCCATGGTAGTAAGATCTTATCTATTTTTGCTAACTTTCTATTAAAATTTATTGAAGTGAGATCATTTATTTCCTTTGGGATATGTATTCCGAGTATATCTACATCACCATCAGACCATTTTATTGGTAAACTACATGGTAATGTAAAAATTGTATTTTTTAGTGATCCAATACGTAATATAGTACATTTGTCATAATTTGGTTTTAATCCAGAGAGGTTAGAAAATGTATCTAGATCCTCTATGAGGCTGTGGAGGGATTCTAGTTGTGGATCTAAAAGAAAACATGAATCATCTGCGTACAATGACACCTTTGTTTTTAAGCCCTGTATTTCTAATCCTCTGATATTATTATTGGATCTGATTTTAATAGCTAACATCTCGATGGCCAGAATAAATAGATATGCCGATAGTGGACAACCTTGTTTCACTCCTCTTGACAGTTTAAAACTTTCTGAGAAATAGCCATTATTTAATATTTTACACCTAGGGTTACTATACATGATTTTGACCCATTTTATAAGAGATTCTCCAAAATTGAAATGCTCCAGGCATTTATATATAAATTCCAGTCGAACTTTATCAAATGCCTTTTCGAAGTCTGCTATGAATATCAGGCCTGGTTTCCCATATTTTTCATAGTGTTCTATTGTTTCCAATACTTGCCTTATATTATCTCCAATGTATCTTCCATGTAAAAAACCTGTCTGATTAGAATGAATAATATCCGACAATACCTTTTTAATTCTATGCGCTATACATTATGCTAGGATTTTTGCATCACAACACTGAAGTGTAAGTGGCCTCCAATTTTGTAAATGGACTGGATCTTTATATTTTCCACTTGTATCCTGTTTCAGTAATAATGAGATCAGACCTTCTTCTTGAGTGTCAGATAATCTACCATTTACATAGGAGTGGTTAAAACATGCTAATAACGGTCCTCTTAGTATATCAAAAAAGGTTTGGTATACCTCGATTGGTATGCCATCCAACCCTGGAGTTTTCCCGGACTTAAAGTCTTTAATTGCATCCAGAAGTTCCTCCTCTGTAATTTCACCTTCACATGAGTCTTTCTGTGTGGCTGTTAATTTGACATTATCAATAGAAAAAAAATCTCTACAATTAGCTTCAGTTAGAGGAGATGGAGGTGACTGAAAAGAAAACATATGCTTAAAATACTTTGTTTCTTCCTTCAAAATATCATTAGGTGAATTATGGGTGACTCCGTCAATTGTAACCAGTTTCATTAAGTTATTTTTGGTAGCATTCCTATGTTGAAGATTAAAAAAGAATTTTGTGCATTTTTCCCCATATTCCATCCAGTTTGCTTTATTTTTATAATATATTACACTTGATCTTTCTTGAATAAGTTTTTCCATTTCTTTTTGTTTTTCCTCTAATTTATTCTGAGCCTCTATGTTACAGTTTTTATTGCCATCTATCTGTTCTGTTAGACTTTCTATTTCCTTTCTTAGTATAAACTCTTTTGACCTAAATTGCTTTTGTTTTCGAGATGAGTACTGAATTGCATGGCCTCTAAAGGCACATATAAAGGTGTCCCATACAATAAGGGGATTCGCTGTACCTATGTTATGTTGGAAAAAGTCAGTTATAAATTCCTTTGTTCTAATTATAAATAAATTATCATCTAATAGGCTTTGATTAAATTTCCAATATCCTCGCCCACGTGGAAATTCAGTCAGAGTAATGTATATGCCTATTATATGATGGTCCGACCGCATTCTGTCCCCTATCAACACTTTTTTTTACTTTTGGTGCCAACGAGAATGAGATAAGAAAGAAGTCAAGACGACTAGCTTGATTCAGTCTCCGCCATGTATATCTCACTAGATCAGCATATTTAAGCCTCCATATATCTACTAGTTCTAATGTATTAATGACATTCACAATTTCCTTAAGAGCATGTGGGTGATTGTTTGTGGTGTGATTTCCTTTTCGGTCCATTGAGCTATTTAAAACAGTATTATAATCCCCCACCATAATAATATTGTCTTGAGTTGCTTGCAGGCTTGATAATTTATTATATATATTGTCAAAGAATTGTGGATCATCATTATTTGGTCCGTAAAGGTTAATGAGCCATATCTGTTTATGGTCCAATACCATATTTAAAATAATCCATCTACCTTGCGTATCTATTTGGACAATTTGCACATTCGGATCGAAATTACTATTAATTAATATCATCACCCCTTTTGAATTTCTTTGCCCATGGGAGAAGTATATTTCCCCCCCCCATTCTTTTTTCCACGCTACTTCATCTCGAATTGTTGAATGAGTTTCCTGTATACAATAGATATTATATTCCTTCTCTTTGAGCCATGTAAATATTGTTCTTCTTTTGTTATTATCAGCTAAGCCATTACAATTATAACTGGCTATACTTATTTCACCATACACCATAATGAGATACAAGTTTCAAGTCTATTTATCATTATATATGTTTGTAAATTTACCAATAAAAAATAGCGTAATGATTGAGTGTCCATATAGCTGTACCGTGATATTTGCATTGCTACGGAGTAACCCTTCAATTGTTCTCCACTAATTCCCCCGCTAAAGCCCCTCCCCATCCCAAGTTGAGCCGTCATCCCAGTGATCAGCATCCCACCCACGTCCCTCCGTATCCCTAAGGCCCCGAGAGGCCAGGACCCATCCATCGAAAACAGCACACAGTGCCACCCACAAAACAGAAGCAGGTTAACCGCCAAAAGCATTTCCAATGCTTTCACCTCTATATATATATATCTATATAACTATTATTATTTTTTTAATTATGCATATCCTATTTTCCATCATTATCAATTAATATGCGTAATAATGTTGGCAGTTCACGCATAGGATTCTAACATATAACCAGGATTGCCATTGTATTACATTTAATTCATTGACAAGCAATTATTATCCTAGCAAATAATTCCCGCGGTCCATCCCATACCCCCCCCCCCCCCCCCCCAACATCCCCCCCCCCCCCCCCCCCCCACAACAGATGCCAGACAAGCACACACGCACATACTCACATACTCCAACACACTCAACCCCCCTCCTCCACAATCCACCATAAAATCCGATACTCAACGGCTGTTATATCCCAGAGCCCAACTCGAGAAATAACTTGATCTACGAGTGCACATACAGTTAAAGCTGATTGAGAAAGCATGCAGATTGAGCAGAAATTGATAACAATGTGAGATTTGATTAATCTACTTAATCTATGTCAAGTCCTAGGTGATGGAGATCAGATCCACCCTCTTCACCTGAGACACAAACACTCTGATCCCCTGTTGTAACCATTTCCCCAAGCATCTCCATGCGGTCAGACCTTTGATTATTTTGTGCCACCTGGGCCACAATGATAAACCCCCTCTCTGATTGTCCGAGTGTGACCCCCTCCCCATGGGTTACTGCAGCCAGTGTTGCCAGCACTGCCACTACCTGGGTGGGCGTACCCCACCGGAATCCCCACCGGCTAGGTAAAAGGTCGTCAAGGTTCTCATTAGCAGCTTTGAGAATTTCCTTGTATATTATGCTCTCCCATCAGGGGGCTCTGGCTTTGTAGGACCAACCCTGCCAGGCAGGCTCAGAATCTTGAGGGGGCGGTGCTGCTCAAGTAGGTCTCTGACCGCATTTATTTCTCTGTTTAGGCTGCATATTCACAGCAGGTCCATAAAATAGATGGGAACTTCTCTTTGGTGTATGGGTCGCTCAGGTGGGTGTCCAGGTTATAGGGTTAGGGATCTTTCCATCATGATAGGACAATGAATAATTAGATTAGATGTATACTATTTTTAAAAATGTATATCCCTCATCTACACAAAATTGAAAGCTCTCTCTCTCACTACCCCTGTTCATAGACCCCCGGTCGGCTCTGGGATATGCAACCATTTCCCCTCTCACTCACTTAACGCCGCACCTTTTCAAACACAAAAATGCACACCACATGGTTGACTGCGGAAGAAATGGGCCGAGCGTGCAAACGCACCCGCATCCACATCTGCTGCAAGGGGGAAAGGACGCCAGAGAGAACACAGGACCAACCACAACAACCATCCGCCAAAACAACAACCTCCCGCCAAAAAATCCATGTTCTAATTATTTGTATATAAAGATGTATTATTCTGCTTGTTATATCGTTTTATCCATTTATAAAATACTATACTTACTATAAATGTTATTTAATATTACAATCCCTATCATTGCTAGTATCAGGTGCTCCAATATTTGACTCCTCTATTACAACTTTTAGAATAGCCATGGAGTAGTCTTTGTGTCTCTGAACATTTGGTTGTCAATATATAATTTATCCACCACTAGTGCAACACGTTTCCCTTTTAATCTGTTTTCCTTGAAGATTGGATACAGAACTTTGCGCCTTTCTACAATCTCCTTCGGGAACTGATCATTCATGCCTATTTTCGTGCCAGCAAGTCTTTTTCCCAGGCTTTTCACCATAGCTTTGTCCTTAAAAAAAGCAAATTTGGCAACGATTGGGCGCTCATATTTCTGTCCTCTTTTTCCGAAACGATGTACACGTTCGAGTTGGATTTTATCGACAGCCTCGAGTGGGATTTGTAGCGCTGTATGCAGGAAGTCCTTCATAATATTCTCTGTTATTTCTCCCTCCTTTTCCTGAATACCCGTAAGTACTAGATTTTCCCTCATCGATCTAGTTTGGATGTCTAGTAAGGCTTCTCTCAGAAGATTGTTCTCCTTTTTTAATTCCCTAACGTCCGTTTCCATTTTAGAGACTGTCACTTTTATTTCTTTGGTTTCTTTCTCCATTACCAAAGCTTTTTCGTCACTCATTTGAAGACTCGCTTTCAACTCTTTTACGTCTTTACTGACCAATTCTAATATGCCCAATTTGTCATTTATCGACTTCAACAGGTCGCTTTCCACACTTACCATACCCAGTGGTGAAAAGCATATATCATCTGTATCTGTCGATGAATCGCGTTTCCTTTTGGGGATCGGCTCTCCACGCTTGTCTTCAGTCATGTTTGGGTGTTGCTTGTTGTAGTAATATTTGTCGATATATTTCTCTAGCCTTATGATCTTATTTCTGTTATTATCCAGATTGAATTATATTAACTGCGAATATATGAAATGCTAATATTTAGTCTAACTTACTGATTTTGAATATTATGTTTTTATCTTGAGGTGTTTTGTATTGGGGGTGTCTTGCTAATTGCCTATAATTTCCACATGTTGTCTATTCCATTTGCACAACAGCATTTGAAATGTATTGTCAATCAGTGTTGCTTCCTAAGTGGACAGTTTGATTTCACAGAAGTGTGATTGACTTGGAGTTACATTGTGTTGTTTAAGTGTTCCCTTTATTTTTTTGAGCAGTGTATATACAGTGGGGGGGAAAAGTATTTAGTCAGCCACCAATTGTGCAAGTTCTCCCACTTAAAAAGATGAGAGAGGCCTGTAATTTTCATCATAGGTACACGTCAACTATGACAGACAAATTGAGATTTTTTTTCTACAGAAAATCACATTGTAGGATTTTTTATTAATTTATTTGCAAATTATGGTGGAAAATAAGTATTTGGTCACCTACAAACAAGCAAGATTTCTGGCTCTCACAGACCTGTAACTTCTTCTTTAAGAGGCTCCTCTGTCCTCCACTCGTTACCTGTATTAATGGCACCTGTTTGAACTTGTTATCAGTATAAAAGACACCTGTTCACAACCAAAAACAGTCACACTCCAAACTCCACTATGGCCAAGACCAAAGAGCTGTCAAAGGACACCAGAAACAAAATTGTAGACCTGCACCAGGCTGGGAAGACTGAATCTGCAATAGGTAAGCAGCTTGGTTTGAAGAAATCAACTGTGGGAGCAATTATTAGGAAATGGAAGACATACAAGACCACTGATAATCTCCCTCGATCTGGGGCTCCACGCAAGATCTCACCCCGTGGGGTCAAAATGATCACAAGAACGGTGAGCAAAAATCCCAGAACCACACGGGGGGACCTAGTGAATGACCTGCAGAGAGCTGGGACCAAAGTAACAAAGCCTACCATCAGTAACACACTACGCCGCCAGGGACTCAAATCCTGCAGTGCCAGACGTGTCCCCCTGCTTAAGCCAGTACATGTCCAGGCCCGTCTGAAGTTTGCTAGAGTGCATTTGGATGATCCAGAAGAGGATTGGGAGAATGTCATATGGTCAGATGAAACCAAAATATAACTTTTTGGTAAAATCTCAACTCGTCGTGTTTGGAGGACAAAGAATGCTGAGTTGCATCCAAAGAACACCATACCTACTGTGAAGCATGGGGTTGGAAACATCATGCTTTGGGGCTGTTTTTCTGCAAAGGGACCAGGACGACTGATCCGTGTAAAGGAAAGAATGAATGGGGCCATGTATCGTGAGATTTTGAGTGAAAACCTCCTTCCATCAGCAAGGGCATTGAAGATGAAACGTGGCTGGGTCTTTCAGCATGACAATGATCCCAAACACACCGCCCGGGCAACAAAGGAGTGGCTTCGTAAGAAGCATTTCAAGGTCCTGGAGTGGCCTAGCCAGTCTCCAGATCTCAACCCCATAGAAAATCTTTGGAGGGAGTTGAAAGTCCGTGTTGCCCAGCAACAGCCCCAAAACATCACTGCTCTAGAGGAGATCTGCATGGAGGAATGGGCCAAAATACCAGCAACAGTGTGTGAAAACCTTGTGAAGACTTACAGAAAACGTTTGACCTGTGTCATTGCCAACAAAGGGTATATAACAAAGTATTGAGAAACTTTTGTTATTGACCAAATACTTATTTTCCACCATAATTTGCAAATAAATTCATAAAAAATCCTACAATGTGATTTTCTGGATTTTTTTTCCTCATTTTGTCTGTCATAGTTGACGTGTACCTATGATGAAAATTACAGGCCTCTCTCATCTTTTTAAGTGGGAGAACTTGCAATATTGGTGGCTGACTAAATAATTTTTTGCCCCACTGTATATTTGCAAGAAAAAAAACATATGGGGGATTGGAAGTGATGCAGACAATTACATTGATGGAAGTTACAATCTATCTGCGATATTAAAGCTGATCTACCCCACCAATTTTTTTAAAAATAAAGTAAAAGTCCTAGAGCTGGCCGCACGGCCAAACTGAGCAATCGGGAGAGAAGGGCCTTGGTCAGGGAGGCGAACAAGAACCCGACGGTCACTCTGACAGAGCTCCAGTGTTCATCTGTGGAGATGGGAGAACCTTCCAGAAGGACAACCATCTCTGCAGCACTCCACCAGACGGAAGCCACTCACCAGTAAAAGGCACATGACAGCCTGCTTGGAGTTTTCCAAAAGGCATCTAAAGGACTCTCAGACCATGAGAAACAAGATTCTCTGGTCTGATGAAACCAAGATTGAACTCTTTGGCCTGAATGCCATGCGTCACGTCTGGAGGAAACCTGGCACCATCCCTATGGTGAAGCATGGTGGTGGCAGCATCATGCTGTGGGGATGTTTTTCAGCGAGAGGGACTGGGAGACTAGTCAGGATCAATGTACAGAGAGATCCTTGATGAAAACCTGCTCCAGAGCACTCGGGACCTCAGACTGGGGCGAAGGTTCACCTTCCAACAGGACAACGACCCTAAGCACACAACCACAACAACGCAGGAGTGGCTTCAGGACAAGTCTCTGAATGTCCTTGAGTGGACCAGCCAGAGCCCGGACTTGAACCCGATCAAACATCTGAAAATAGCTGTGCAGCGACGCTCCCCATCCAACCTGACAGAGCTTGAGTGGATCTGCAGAGAAGATTGAAGGGATCATAGCTTTCACCTGGATTCACCTGGTCAATCTATGTAATTGAAAAAACAGATATTCTTAATGATTTGTATACTCAGTGTATTTATAAAGACAAGCAGCTGTAACATTGCACTGCTTTCAATTTTATGGGATGAAGATTTGGGCTATCCGGCTGGCAACGAGCACTCTGCAAGCCTGCTGCCCTCCAAAGTGATGGCACGGTGCAGACAGATCATGCTTTCCATCCGATTTAGCAACCTCCGTTACTAATAGGCCCTATGATTTTGCTTGCTCTGGACTGCAGAGAGGTGACATGATATATCCCTAGTTGATATTGGCTGCTAACATGAATGACTTTCAGCTCAAAATGCAAGTGTAAAAAACAGTTTATTTCTTTAGCCTACTTCGGATGTGCGGTGCAATTTACATTATGAGTGAGGAAAGACGAATGGGAACAGATTATTATTTTATAGCTCTTCAGTTTTTTTCTCCTGATGGCGTAGTCGGCAGAGAGTAGTCAGCTCCACCAGTAATAGAGTTTCGGGATATTTTTTCATTCCAGTTCATTCCTGAGTGCCGGGGAGAGACGGTCACGATGGTTACAAAGTAGAATAACGAGAGAGACAGACACTGCATGAGGGTGTGCTGACAATTCTACATGATATTAAAAGAGAGTTGGAGAATTGAACGAGGCGATGACTGATTGGAGAGGGAAATATTATGTGGAACGGGCCTCCAAGCACTAGGGAGCTCCCAATGGCCGCATTAAATTGTTTGATTCTTCTCATGTCTGCGGCAGGCAGGGACATTACAGCCCAGACACAGAATGCTGCCTGCCTACCTGAGTGGCTTGTCAAGTATAAATTAAAGAGATAGCTAGCTGCTGTGTGGTATTGTATATAGGCTATGCATCCATTTTACTGTTCACCACTTAGTTATATCCTCAAGTACTACAGCTCTGGTTTGAGAGTGTCACAGACAACTGTACAATCAGACAGCAATGCATTCAATCAAACCTCCAAACCATATGCCTCCTACAGTCTGATTTCCGAGGCGCCTTTTTTGTTATTCCGAAACCTAGAATTACTACATATTCATGAGTGTCTGCGGGGAAGGAAGCTGTACTCAGAATCAGCATGCAATTGCAGTGTTTAAACCTGGCTACACCGCCATACAACAGGCCTTCTCTTCCTTCCTCAATTTCATCCTCATAAGCCCCTGTCCTTCGAGACGGTTGTTTATATGGTGTTTGGTGTTTAGGTGTTTATGTCTATGTTCTGGTCTGGAGAAAATATATTGAGGGAGAGTGAGACAGACAGAGCTAGGAGCACTGTTGCGACTGAACAGAGTTTCTGAAAAAAAATGCAAAACGTTATTTGCCTTGAGAATTTCAGTTCTGAGCAAAACTTGGCTGAAGTGCCTTCAGCAGCTCAGTAGAGAGGTAATACGCACCCTTTCTGTTGGAGTTGCAGTTTATTAAATATCACAACGCTTCCCAGGCATCTGAAACTAATGGGGTTTTGGCTTGCTGATGGAAGATAACAGCAGTCTGAAATATTACTTGACTATCAGAGAGGGGATTAGATAGTGCAGTAGTTGCACTGTCTGCTGTTGTTGTGTCTACCTGCATTGAGGAAGAAACCCTGAGGAAGTGTGGATATTAGTGATGAAATGCTTTCACCAATGTAAAGAAATTAGTGCTTGAAGGGGTTTAATAAACCATTCCAATTGTACACAGTTTGAGGCAAGATAAAAAGTATCTTATAGCCTAGAATTAAACTCTCATTTACTAGGAGCTTCACTCCAGGAACTTTATTTTCCAAGCAATGCAAGGCAGTTGCTTCAGAATACAATACACCTACAGTGAAAGAGAAAAGTATATAAGTACTAAGTATTGTTGTTGTGTTATAGTATACTCTGAGGGGTAATATACAGTAAAAAGGAAAGACAGAGTGAGGCAAAATCTTGTTTCAAGATTCATGTAGAGATTTTTCATAAACACATGTACCTCATACTGCAGATTGCCGAATATGTAACATGTATATGTAACAGTCCAGAGAAAGACCAGAATACCTAATTAATTCTTCTCAGAATTCAAACCCCCCAGCATTTTGACCAGGTTCCATCTGCACTGACATAAAGTGGGGAGCTTTTTCATAACTAAATCAATTTCAGAGAGGAGCGAGAGACAGGGGGAAAACAATGTGCATGTTCCTCCATGAACATCAAATGAACAGTAAAAAAAAAGGTAAGTGACCAGAAATCACATTAGGCATTGTTGTGAGGCTTTGCCAGATGGCTGCTTGTAAAGCAGAACAATTAAGTGGTTGGTGTACAGAGACACTGTGTGGAGACCAGGCACTGGGGAGAGAGGAAAAAGCCCAGTGCTTCAAAACCGAGAGGGGGACCAAACTCCCAAACCAAATCACATCAGTCTGTCGTGCCACACAAAACAAAAGAGATAACGCCTGGGGTGTTCAGGAGCGCAACCGACTCAGAGGTCCTATTCCTGTATAGTTACAGCAGCTAAACAAATGTTTGCTGATCTATCTTGCACAGCTAGCTCTCATACTGAGGTCTCTCTCGGTCTCTTGCAGATGACTTGGCTGGCCGCTGACCACACTAAGTAACTGCGTGATCGAATAACAAAGACACTATAAAGACTAGCCAGGGAGAAAAACTGGAAAAACCCTGTCAAGAAATTCCACAGGGGCCCAAATATTTGACATCGTCGGGTTGTTGGTGTCAGAAGTGGGATTATCAAGAAGGAACAACTTTACCTGACATTGCAGCTGTGAGAGAGAGATGAGAGAAAACAGGAAAGTTCTTAGCTGAAGACCCCGAGGCAAGATCAAGCCTTCAGGCTCTAAACATGATCTTTCCTCTGATTGATACTGTCGTATATGATGAATGGTGGTCATCATTGCTGTCAACAAAAGAGTCCAGCTATGCTGCATCGTGTCAGAGGTTTTTATTCATACCACGAGGTTACAGCATAAATTACAGACACGCGTCGTCTGGAGAGTAGTTGCCTCGAATTATAATAACCACTCTGGGGTTTATTGTCCAAAACCCTTCTTATATAGACACTACCAAAATAAGGGTTACCCCCTCTTCTGGCCAATCACCAGTCTCCCCTCGGGCGTCACCCTCCAAGCGGCACATTTCAAATAACATCATAAAACATCCCCCCTCTGGCCTGAACAACCAACATTCCATTTCGTCATGAAAAACATTTAACAAAGGCATAATCTTCAGATACGATAATACGCTTAAACATTGTTCTGAACATAGCCCAGGCATCCAGTCTTAAAGGGGTCTGAACACCATGTCTGAACCCACCGTGAAACATTTCTACAGCTATTGTTTGAGATATTTATAATTTTTGTTCCTAGCCAGACCACAGGGGAATGACAGATGCAATATGGCTCCAAACACCAGATCCTAGACCCGGTGAATCGACTATCTGAAAGGATGCTGAGACTTCTGGACGACAGAGGAAAAATAAGAGATGAGAACTTAGCAACTGAGATTTGGTTGGCAGAGGCAAACCGCAATGGGCATAAATTGGGCAATGCCTTACCATCATTGCTCTGATAGATAGTGCTGGACAGCAGAGAGACTGTGGGCCATAGATCTTAATAAGAGACAGATGAAGAGAGGTAATGTTAAAAGGTCATGCAATAACTGACTAAAAGGGCAAGAAGTGAATAGTTGAGGGGAAAAAGCTGATTGGAACAATTTAAAACCAAAACTGCTCTAACTTCATTATCCTTCCTCATAGCAGATCCCATTGCTAGATGCTGGGATAAAAAGTGTTTTTAATTCAACAAGAAGAAAACCATCTCTACCCTCTTGAAAAACAACTTAGAGAAGTACAGTCAACACAGAGAATGCGGTAGAAAATGTTCTGCAGAGTCGGGGGCCCATAAAGAAACAGTAAACTGATACTAAGGCCCACAGTAAAAGGGACTGTGATAGCACATTGTCTCAGGCTAATCTAAACCCTTAACATACACCATTAACAATCACATCTTCGGGATAAATCACAAGAGCCTCCCATCAGCAAACTGCTGTCGTTTTGAGTTCAGAGACAGTACCTGATCTGAACGTTTTATGATGACTATGAAAATCCATTTCGCTAACACTTGCACGCCAAAGAGAAACAGAGAGAGAGAGAGAGAGAGAGAGAGAGAGAGAGAGAGAGAGAGAGAGAGAGAGAGAGAGAGAGAGAGAGAGAGAGAGAGAGAGAGAGAGAGTGAGAGAGAGAGAGAAAGAAAGGGAGGAGAAAATGAAGAGGTAGAAAAATAATGAAGAGAATCCGTCAGTAGAGGAAGGTTTCGAGAGCAAAGGCAGCAAATATAGCTTTTAATTATCTCTGCTGCCATCAGCATAACTTATCTCAGGAAGGGGACCAGCATTGTACAAGCTGTCAGAGTGTTTATCTGTTGGAACATATCCACAACGCAGAGGCATTCAGACACACACACACACTTCTCACCCCTAAGGCACATTAGCTGCAGCAGAATCTCTCCTCTAATAGCAGAATCCATTGAAGCATTATTGAAAATGACTTTTGGAAAATGCCACATTAAGGGTACGGAAAGATATTTGCAGGTGTTTGCCAGAAAGAGCACAGTGGATTGTTGGTGAGAGACATGTAGGATGGTGGAAACTCAAGCGTGAACGAATAATGGAGGGAAAAACATTCACATTTACAGACTGGGTCCAATCTGTGAGAGGAGATGTGTTTTTTCTTCTTCATCTTGACACTTGGAGTGACCTTGAGAAATGAGAAACAGGCAACAGAGACAGCAAGAGGAAATAGGAAACAGTCCACGTCTGAAACAAAACAACAACAGCAGGAACAGGGAAATGTGCCTGATGCACAAACAGATTCACTACACCACCTAGGCTCTCTGGCTTTTTGATAATACATTTACATTTTAGTCATTTAGCAGATGCTCTTATCCAGAGCGACTTACAGTTAGTGAGTGCATACATTTTTCACACTGGCCTCCTGTGGGAAATGAACCCACAACCCTGGCGTTGTAAGCGCCATGCTCAACCAACTGAGCTAATAAACTAGGAAGTCAATGAGTATTCCCACTGTGTGAAATGAAGATATTAGATAAGAACCAAGAGTAAGCACTGCAGGTCCTGTATAGCTACTGCAAGTATCCTCAAGGTTTAGAGCGTTGGGCAAGGTCGCTGGTCTGAATCTGGAGCCGACAAGGTGAAAAATCTGTTGCTGGGCCCTTGAGCAAGGCACTTAACCCGAATTGCTCCAGGGGCTCTGGGCAATAGTGACCCTGGCCATAACCCCACTCCCTGCGGGTGTCTCAGGGGGAGTTGAGATATGCAAGAAACACATTTCCATTACATACTTGTAACAGGAGAAATATAAGCACCTCCTAAATGTTTTATTATTATTTGTCAAGTGTTACTGAGCACAGTGTTGAGGAGAAAAGCTATGAGACAGGAAAGTTTCAATCTCCCAATGTACCTAAACCCTAACTTTCATGGAACTGTATGCATATAACAACCAAGAGTGAGCACAATATACAGCATTTGTCATAAGTTACTGGACACAGGGGGAAAAACTAAGAGACATGAAAGTTTACATTTCACAAATCAGACTTTTATGACACTTTATGCGAGTTACTGGACACAGGGGAAAAACTATGAGACATGAAAGTTTAAACTTCATAAGTTATACTTCCATGGCACTTTAGGCATGGCCTTCATGACATCAATCCATGGTTGCATTCACAACCAAGAATGAACACTAGATAAGGTATTTTTGACAAGTTACTGAACACAGGGGAAAACAACTACAAGACATGAAAGTTTAAATCTCACTATGGCCATAAGTCATTCTTTCATGGCACTTTAAGCATTGCCTTCATGGCATGAATGCATGTTACTGCTTTCATTCACAAATGCACTCTTGAAGTGCTTTGAAGAACTATAGCGGAAGAAACACTGACATTTTGAGAATGTTTTTAAGTGAACTCACATACTGTCTTGTCGATATCTCTGTCACGTTCAACATTCCTCTTTCACTCCTGACTGTGCATCTTCAAGCATCTTAGCTTGACCTCGTGTTCTCCCATAATCTCTGCATTCCAGAAAGCTGTTTTCCAAAAGAAATCTATAAATAAACATATATAGGTTTGAGATTCCCCCTCCAGGCGTGATTACTTTTGCATGAGGGCGAAGAGAGCTTTTTAGGTCACACCGAGACAAATCCACTAGCGAGTCAGCGACATCCGCCTTTTTTCCACTCATCGGAAAGCATTGGCACTGACCTGAAATGCAATGGTGTTGACACATCGTGTGGTTACCTCAGAACCTCTTCTTAAAAATCAAAAAAATGTGTTGTATTTTTTTAAATGTATATATTTTTATTTTATTTTACCCCCTTCACTCACCAATTTTGTCATATCAATTGGTAGTTACAGTCTTGTCCCATCGCTGCAACTCCCGTACAGACTCGGGAGAGGCGAAGGTCAAGAGCTGTGCGTCCTCCGAAACACAACCCCGCCAAGCTGCACTGCTTCTTGACACAAAGCACGATTAACCCGGAAGCCAGCAGCACCAATGTGTCGGAGGAAACACTGTACATCTGGCGACCGTGTCAGCGTCCATGCGCCCGCCACAGCAGTCACTAGAGCGCGATGGGACAAGGACATCCCGGCCGGCCAAACCCTCCCCTAACCCGGACGACGCTGGGCCAATTGTGCGTCGCCTCATGGGTCTCCCGGTCGCGGCCCTCAGAACCTCTTCTGACCTGACAACACCCTAACACGCGTTCTGCCCTTTCCTCACAATGGATCGCAGATGTTGTGTATGACTTGGTGGAGTCATGCTCGGGTCAGGGCTCAGCAGCAGGTTTTGTAGTATAATCTTCAGGTGGGATCTTTGTTCTGACCAGGCGGATACGGCACGAGCACAACTGATTCCCATTCATTATTTAGAGCTAAAGGAAACTGAGGCCGAGGCACTGGTGGACAATGCCGGACTATGACATAGCTAATTGCATTTGTCAGCTGCATGGTGCAGCATTGACGACAAAAGGTATGAATGTGAACTGGTACAGGCCATGCTCAGGAGTGTTGTTAGTGATGATAAGTGAAACCTCAGGGTCAGAGGAATGGACTTTAAGCAGACGCGAGGATGTAGGTGAGCTCTCTAGTGAGGAAGGATCCTGACCATAAAGTGTCTGGGCCTGGGGGTGTAGAAAGTATATTAAAGAGTTCAATAGAATAATTAGTTGCAGAGGGAAAACAAAGGACGATACAGTAGATTCAATTATGTTTTTCATTTTCTTATGTAATGTCCAAAATAATGGAAACACTTGAGTTAATGAGGGATACAAAGTCTATTGAAAGCAGGTGCTTCCACACAGTTGTGGTTCCTGAGTTAATTTAGCAATTTACATCCCATCATGCTTAGGGTCATGTATAAAAAGTGAGTGGCGCCTGAGACAGCGTTTTCCCACCACCATCAACAACCTTTCTCGTCAAAGAATGATGGTTGCATCCCTATATATAGTTCCAGGCACTTGTAAATTCTATTTCAAGGCCTCCCGAGTGGTGCTTGAGGCGTCACTACAGATCCGGGTTTGATCACAGGCTGTGTCACAACCGGCCGTGACCGGGAGTCCCATAGGGCGGTGCACAAGTTGTCTGGGTTAGGGGAGGGTTTGGCCGGGGGGGCTTTACTTGGCTCATTGCGCTCTAGCGACTCCTTGTGGCGGGCTGGGTGCCTGCAGGCTGACTTCGGTCGTCAGTTGAACGGTGTTTCCTCCGACACATTGGTGCAGCTGGCTTCCGTGTTAAGCGGGCGGGTGTTAAGAAGCGCGGTTTGTCGGGTCATGTTTCGGAGGACGCATGACTCGGCCTTCGCCTCTCCCAAGCCCATTGTGGAGTTGCAGCGATGAGACAAGATTGAAAAAGGGGTGGTGGCTCGTGGTGGCCTAACGCTGTATGTTGGTGTTTCCTTTATTTTGGCAGTTATCTGTACTTCTTATTTACATTTTCATCAAGATTGTTTTAAACATCAGTCTGTTTTACACTGTTTTGTGACCATTTACAGGATATCTCTACTGCCCCCAATCCTGCTGCTTTTCGTTTGTGGATGGAAGAGTTCAAGGCCCCATTTCTCTTCACTCTAAGCCTTGGGGATGATGTAAAAAAGGTGTGTGACTTCACACATCATCTGTTCTAACCTGCCCCTTGTCATTTTGGGTAAGTCAATAATCCACCCCCTTCAGTTGGATGCTGCTGAAGTATCTCTACCCTCTCTAAAGACTGCCACTATTTAAAAAAAATATAGAAATAACACAGAAATAGAGTTACTCAGAGTAAGTGAGGGAAATAAATGGTTTGTACCTGTTTTAGTGTGCACTTTTGCATTTACGATGATTGTACAGAATCTTGCCAGGCTTTTCAAAGCCATGCCGTAATGAATGAGGGGCCACAAACAAACTCCTGATTTATATCTAGTCATAACTCTGGTTGTTTAATGGGCATCATACTCTGTATGCAGAATCCACAACTAAATCATTTCCCCCTCGCTGTCGGGTTTAAATCAGGTTGTGGAATGAATGGCACACGTGCAATTGTTTAACTGCAACCAAGGTTGTTTTTCAGGCTGGGATCTGGGGTTAAATAAGATGGATAAAAGGCAATGTGGAAATATAAGATGTCTCCACTCTTGCTTTCTAAAAGGTGTGTTTGATGGTGTACTATCAAACATATTCACTGCCCTACATCCTGCTGCGTTCCCCTCAAAGGATATGTGTTCTGTTGTTTCCAGCAACTCTCCAAAGAGATATATAAAAAGGAGAACTCTCAGAGAGAGTGGAAGTGAGAGGAAGCCATATTCCACCTCTTACATCCTTTATCTGTTTCCTCCTTCTCCCTCTCTATAAGTAGTTTCAGAGCCAATTATGTGGAAACGTATAACTCAGGCATGAGGAGATGGGCTGAGTTGATCTGAAGGAGGAAGTAAAGAAAAAACTTCCCCAAAATTCAGGAAGAGAAGGGTGAAGAAGTAACATTCTGACTAATCTTTTTCATTGAAATGGATAATGTTGGTTGTTTTCCAGGCCAGGTTCACAGGAATCAGATAAGTCCAGAGTTCTTGACACCTCTGTCACAGCGTTGGCAAAAGTCCATCCATAATCTAAATGGATTTAAGTCCTTGGCATCCATGGCAGCTCTGTTCACTATCATATGGTAGGGGCAATTGGTAAGCAAAAACAGCACAGAGGCCCACATCACTAGCTAGCAACCACAGTCAACCAATCAGGACCCCTCACAACAGTGGTCAGAAAGTAGCCTTTCTTGTAGTATTTATGTCATTTATGTCAGAAAACCAGTGGTATACTCAAGACTTCTAAGGCCACACACAGCATGACTTGTAGGCCAGATAGACTATAAGACATTGCATCATCATGTCTGAGGCAACATGTACAGTACAGTCTACATGCACTGGTCAGTGTACAATTTGTACTAGTACAGACTGGCCTGTACATCCTTGGACGAATGATAAAGTCCACATTTCAAATCTGGATTCATGACCAGCCCAGTGAGTTATAAACCCCCCAAACAAACCTAGTATCACATCAACGAGGTAGAGGGTTGTACAAATCGAATGACAACTTCTGTGCCGCACGACAAAACAACTATCTATTAAGCATTCACTCAAGAGGATAATTATTTTGTCTTTATCACTGACACGTGGCGGCTTGATGAGATTTTAACTTGATTACCGCAAACAAAACCGAGAGCTGCGGCTTCAAAGGGGAGCTGCTCTTGAGTCGCAATTGTGTTCAAACCCCATAATATAAGCCTGCTGGCGGTTAGAGCTGATGATGAAATCCAACCATTTACTGTTATGACAGGAAGTAAATTAGAGTGTGCTTCAGGATATGAGGGGAAAACCCAAGAGTATGTAATTACAAATTTAAATATTGTGAGAAAGTAGCTACATAGATGACCTCTTCAATAATAGAATGAGTGATTAATGTATCCGATCCCAGGAAATGGGAGGGGAGCAGGAGTGCCCATCGAAATGACTAGACACCCTTTATGGAGAGCAAAACTATGAGATGTTTTTTCATAGCAGTTTCACTGTAAAATGGAACATGTAGATATTGTACATCAAGTGATTTTTTCAAATCATTACAATGCCATGGACTAAAGCCTATCTGTTGATGCAAAGGACTATGTTGGCAAATCCTTCATTTTGAGCCGAGTCCAGGATGACATCTGCTTATGAATAATCTAGATTGAGCGGCTCTGATATGGAATATACTGTATGTGCCTTGAGTTGAGGATAACACAATATGATAAACATAGATATTCTACAATATTTGAGAATCGATCTGAAAACCTATACCGTCAGACGTTTATATGACTATCAAAATCAGATCTCAGTCATAGCCCTTTTCTGAGACTTCCTACTTGTGGAAGTATTGGATTTCAATAAAAAGTTCTAAAACGCCTCTGGGGTTTTGAGGTAACGTCCAAGTCCAATTGTAATAGGTCAGAGAAATTAGGTACCGCCCCTTCTCTCCGTGACACAGGCCTTATTATAGGCACTTATTTGTGAAATATCAGCCAGCCTGTGAGTGAGCTTACTCAGCAAAATGGTGTAATTGGAAAGGATGTCACTCCTGACCCCTGTCTGACCCCACGGTGGCACATTGGGAGTGGGGGATGGGGGGCAGATCAACCTTTCTCTTTCTGTCTTTGTATTTATTGTCTTTCTCTCTGTATCTTGTCTTTGTCTCTCTCATCTCTCTCTCTCTATCTCTCTCTCTCTATCTCTCTCTCTCTCTCTCTCTCTCTCTCTCTCTCTCTCTCTGTACCTCTGCCACCGCATGACCGCAGGGGAATCCCTTCCACTCCAACTCACTAGATGTTGCCTTCAGAAGACCTGCATGTCTAGTCAGGCATAGCTTTGCTCAGAGTATATACCCTTCACCATGGCACTGATGCCTTCTGAGTTCCACGTAGCCACCTTTTTCTCAGTCGACATGGCAGCCTATCTGATTGCAGCCTATCCAGTCATTTTTAAGGTTTTCTTTCTTTCTAGGAACATTTAAGGAGTGAATTGACACCCACTAATTCACAGCAGGAGAGCGTAACAATGTGTTGAACTTTGAACCATGATACATTTCATTTGGGAAAGTATACGGTTCATAGAAAAGTGTGACACAAGAACATTACTGCTACAACAAAGACTCATCAATACAAATGCCCAGAAAATACTGTATGTTATATTATACAGTACACTTCATTTCACAGTTACACAATTAGTCTAACCTAAAAAAATTATTTCACACTCACAACATTAAACAATTACCGGACTCGACATCCATTGCATTCGAGATCCACTTGTACAGTGCAGTCCCATTTCAGATCATTATAATATTGCATAATGTCACTTTTATTAACACTAATTGTGTGTGTCTGACTCTCCTACCTTGGCCTGCTGTAACTATATATGTGAGTGAGATGTTAGCAAAATTCCTGAACTAAGTGTTTTCATCATTCTAGATTGCAGCCGGTTGCAACAAGAAAAAGCACTGCGATGTGTGTGGACCCAAGAAGTACAGGAAGACACAGTACACATGCATCAAGTGCAAGAAATACATTTGAAACACACACACAGTAAAACTCTGCCCCTCATGTTTTGTGTAGACCAGCCTTAATTTGTGTTCAATGGGGCTCATTTATCATTTCCATAAAATACTGTATGTAAAATGTGTCCTTCCAATTTGTTCAGTTCAAAGCAATAAACATCAATAGTGATGAAAACCTTGTTTCATTTATATTTGTTCAAAATAAACGTGATTTGTTCCATCCATGTCTTGATTATAATTGATTTTTGTTTACAAAAATCAAATGTTATCAAGAAAAATGAATAGCGCTTTTATTGATAAATGTGATCTAGCAGAGGTAAATGGCAAATATTAACCATGTATGCAGTCTATATTGCTTGTAATTGATATAAGTCAACATCTAAGTATTAAGTATTACGTTGTTTTTTTTAAACACAATAATGTTGTGGGTCCATCAGACCCGCGAACACTAGGTGGATAACAAAAACATGAACACCACACAATGGTTAATTTCCTAGAAGATATGTTGGATTGAACAGTCAAAAGCTACGAGTTACGTTTCCATCTAGCTATATTGAGTGTGTTGTGTTTTCGCAGCCTCTGTATGTACGATATGCTGGTCCTGTTGAGTTGGAGTGGAGTCAGGGATATGATGTGAGAAGTCGGATACATACAGGCAGGCTCATCTCTAAGAGGTTTCAGCATCTGGCATCCAGGCATCTGTAGGCTATAATTGTACCTCACATTGCTCTGCTGCAGTAGCACAGACAATTTCTGAATTCCCTCCAGCCTTCCGACTGAGCGATTAAGTGACAAGATACATGCTGTGAGTGTTTCTTCATTAAGCATACTATAAATGCCCTTAGGAGCTAGGATCTGCAGTATGGGGGCTACCTACACAAAAGTTGAAGGGTACACCAAAGCAAATTCCCCATTGATTACATGCTAATGAAATTTCGCACTTGAGCGCTTTATACGCAAATCATCACACAATGCAAATCAAGCACTTATTTGTTTCTATACCAGTGTACCTTTTTGCTAAGACTGAATAATTAATGAGCAATAAACTGCTCAACCGCCAAGGGATGATACTCAGAATACTTAGATGAAGAGAGTATTGTTGCAAGAGTTCAATTGTCATTGTTAGGGTACACGGTAAAAAGTCTACCTTCATTTTGCTCACATCCCTACGCATCCCATTGAGATATGGGACCACACCTTTGAATATTATTCACAGGAATTACTGATCTGTTTCCATTGTTTAAGGTCAGGGAGTTCATTAAAATTGACAGGCTGACTTTGAGATACTTGAAGGGGTTGGCTGGTGCCTTGACCTTTATTGAAAAGTCAGCATCTGTCCTGCCATTTGGGCTGACAGCATGGACGCCGTGGTATAATCAGACTCTAACGGTCTCTCCGGACCCGAAATCTCCTTAGCAGATCTGTTATCTCAATTAGCAATTAATATTATGGACAGAGAGGAACAGAGGAAAACACATGCAGAGACTGCAAAGTGTACGGCTGCGATTAGTTGTTGATTCATGTGTATGAACTATCATGTTCTGGAGGTTTCTGAGTAGTATTTATATTGATCTCTCTCTAACTCTCTGTTTCTACTAATTCTCTCTCTTCATTCCTCACTCTCTCTCGCTTCCACCAGGTCTCATTTGAACAAAGTCGAATATGATCATTTGTGCCCTGATTTTGTTGATACGGAATCCCAGCACTGTGGCAACCGTCACAGTGATGTATCAGAAACCCAGCCAATCATGGGTTTGCAACGGGTGGGTTACTGCTCTAACTGCCTTCTCATGGCGGAGGGACATGACTAGGCTGAATGAATGCCAGGGCACATGTCAGAGGCTTGGGGATGTCAATGTTCTTCTAACACCCAGGACTATTTACTCCTCTTAATGACTACACCTGACTTCAATTACTTTAAATGCTGAGAAAAACACCTGGCATATTTAGCTTTTTTCCTGCCCTGTAGCTCATTTTGGAAAAGCTGCACTGTTGGATGATTTATTTTGTTAGATGTTGAAATATCTATTTTCTAAGACAATACATTTCAGATTATTTTGGGAGACTGACTCGCAAAAGCAGACTTTTCTCTGCTCTATAACTAATTAAAAGGAGCTTTTAGATTGAACAATGTCTTAGGTTAGATACTGGATATCTGTTTTGTAAGATTATGTTTTCATTATTTCTGGGATATTTTGTCACTTTGATTTCCTAGCAACTGACTCATACCTTGACATTCAACAATACGGGAACATTTAAAATACATTTCTAATCTTCGCAGTTATTCAAAGACTAAACCAGCTCACTTTCTCTAGCCTCAAGGAAAAACCATACATACATGTTGTCATTGTCAGACTTATTTTAGTCTGAATGTGTCTGAAAACCTCCTCAAACATGAAGGGAGGATTTATTTTGTGCTCTGAAGAGAGGTATTAACGTTGAAATCCCATAGCCACATACAGATAGAGTGTTGTAGCTGACAATCTAAACAAACTAAATTACTGGAGTCAAACATGGTGCAGTATTATGTGTAACAAACAATAATCCAAATTGAATTGAAAATAAAAAAATGAAGATTTAATCCTCCCTTGTTACCCAATGGAAAACAAATGCTGTACTGAAACAAATGGAAAAGAAGCAAGGGTTTTATTGTTTTCATTAAATGTAAGTCTTGGAAAAGCAAAACACATAACATTAAATTAGGATAGTATGTTCATTGTTTCTTCACTCTCTCTCTCTCTCTCTCTCTTTCTCTCTCTCTCTCTCTCTCTCTCATTCTCTCGTGTTCTCTCACTCTCTTTCTCTCTCTCTCTCTCTCTCGCTCTCTCTCTGTCGCTCTCTCAATTCAATTTCAATTCAATTTAAGGGCTTTATTGGCATGGGAAACGTATGTTAACATTGCCAAAGCAAGTGAAGTAGATAGTAAACAAAAGTGAAATAAATATTAACAGTAAACATTACACTCAGAAGTTTCAAAAGAATAAAGACATTTCAAATGTCATATTATGTATATATACAGTGTTGTAACAATGTGCAAATAGTTTAAGTACAAATGGGAAAATAAATAAACATAAATATGGGTTGTATTTACAATGGTGTTTGTTCTTCACTGGTTGCCCTTTTCTTGTGGCAACAGGTCACAAATCTTGCAGCTGTGATGGCACACTGTGGTTTTTCACCCAGTAGATAAGGGAGTTTATCAAAATTGGGTTTGTTTTCGAATTCTTTGTGGATCGCTGTAATCTGAGGGAAATATGTGTCTCTAATATGGTCATACATTTGGCAGGAGGTTAGGAAGTGCAGCTCAGTTTCCACCTCATTTTGTGGGCAGTGTGCACATAGCCTGTCTTCTCTTGAGTGCCAGGTCTGCCTACGGCGGCCTTTCTCAATAGCAAGGCTATGCTCACTGAGTCTGTACATAGTCAAAGCTTTCCTTAAGTTTGGGTCAGTCACAGTGGTCAGGTATTCTGCCACTGTGTACTCTCTGTTTAGGGCCAAATAGCATTCTAGTTTGCTCTGTTTTGTTGTTTGTTCTTTCCAATGTGTCAAGTAATTCTCCTTTTGTTTTCTCATGATTTGGTTGGGTCTAGTTGTGTTGTTGTTGTTGTTGTTGTCCTGGGGCTGTGTGGGGTCTGTTTGTGTTTGTGAACAGAGCCCCAGGACAAGCTTACTTAGGGGACTCTTCTCCAAGTTCATCTCTCTGTAGGTGATGGCTTTGTTATGGAAGGTTTGGGAATCGCTTCCTGGTTATAGAATTTAACGGCTCTTTTCTGGATTTTGATAATTAGCGGGTATTGGCCTATTTCTGCTTTGCATGCATTATTTGGTGTTTTACGTTGTACACTGAGGATGTTTTTGCAGAATTCTGCATGCAGAGTCTCAATTTGGTGTTTGTCCCATTTTGTTAATTCTTGGTTGGTGAGCGGACCCCAGACCTCAGAACCATAAAGGGCAATGGGTTCTATAACTGATTCAAGTATTTTTAGCCAGATCCTAATTGGTAGGTCAAATTTTATGTTCATTTTGATGGCATAGAAGGCCCTTCTTGCCTTGTCTCTCAGATCGTTCACAGCTTTCTTTTCTTTATATATATTTTTTTTCACCTTTATTTGTGGAAGTTACCTGTGGCGCTGATCTTTAGGCCGATTTATGTATAGTTTTTTGTGTGCTCTAGGGCAACGGTGTCTAGTTGGAATTAGTATTTGTGGTCCTGGCAACTGGACCTTTTTTGGAACACCATTATTTTTGTCTTACTGAGATTTACTGTCAGGGCCCAGGTCTGACAGAATCTGTGCAGAAGATCTAGGTGCTGCTGTAGGCCCTCCTTGGTTGGTGACAGAAGCACCAGATCATCAGCAAACAGAAGACATTTGACTTCAGATTCTAGTAGGGTGAGGCCAGGTGCTGCAGACTGTTCTAGTGCCCTCGCCAATTCGTCGATATATATGTTGAAGAGTGTGGGGCTTAAACTGCATCCCTGTCTCACCCCACGGCCCTGTGGGAAGAAATGTGTGTGTTTTTTGCCAATTTTAACCGCACACTTGTTGTTTGTGTACATGGATTTTATAATGTCGTATGTTTTTCCCCCAACCCCACTTTCCATCAATTTGTATAGCAGACCCTCATGCCAAATTGAGTCAAAAGCTTTTTTGAAATCAACAAAGCATGAGAAGACTTTGCCTTTATTTTGGTTTGTTTGTTTGTCAATTAGGGTGTGCAGGGTGAATACGTGGTCTCTCGTACGGTAATTTGGTAAAAAGCCAATTTGACATTTGCTCAGTACATTGTTTTCACTGAGGAAATGAACTAGTCTGCTGTTAATGATAATGCAGAGGATTTTCCCAAGGTTGCTGTTGACGCATATCCCACGGTAGTTATTGGGGTCAAATTTGTCTCCACTTTTGTGGAATGTTGTGATCAGTCCTTGGTTCCACATATTGGGGAAGATGCCAGAGCTAAGGATGATGTTAAAGAGTTTAAGTATAGCTAATTGAAATTTGTGGTCTGTATATTTTATCATTTCATTGAGGATACCATTAACACCACAGGACTTTTTGGGTTGGAGGGTTTGTATTTTGTCCTGTAGTTCATTCAATTTAATTGGAGAATCCAGTGGGTTCTGGTAGTCTTTAATAGTTGATTCTAAGATTTGCATTTGATCATGTATATTTTTTTGCTGTTTGTTCTCTGTTATAGGGCCAAAAAGATTGGAGAAGTGGTTTACCCATACATCTCCGTTTTGGATAGATAGCTCTTCGTGTTGTTGTTTGTTTAGTGTTTTCCAATTTTCCCAGAAGTGGTTAGAGTCTATGGATTCTTCAATTACATTGAGCTGATTTCTGACATGCTGTTCCTTCTTTTTCCGTAGTGTATTTCTGTATTGTTTCAGTGATTCACCATAGTGAAAGCGTAAGCTCAGGTTTTCTGGGTCTGTATGTTTTTGGTTGGATAGGTTTCTCAATTTCTTTCTTAGGTTTTTGCATTCTTCATCAAACCATTTATCTTGTTATTACTTTTCTTTGGTTTTCTGTTAGAGATTTTTTGATTTGATAGGGAAGCTGAGAGGTCAAATATACTGTTTAGGTTTTCTACTGCCAAGTTTACACCTTCACTATTACAGTGGAATGTTTTGTCCAGGAAGTTTTCTAGAATGGATTGATTTTGTTGTTTCCTAAGAGTTTTTTGGTAGGTTTCAACACTACTTTCCTTCCATCTATAGCATTTCTTAATATTATTCAGTTCCTTTGGCTTTGATGCCTCATGATTGAGTATTGCTCTGTTCAAGTAGACTGTGATTTTGCTGTGGTCTGATAGGGGTGTCAGGGGGCTGACTGTGAACGCTCTGAGAGACTCTGGGTTGAGGTCAGTGATAAAGTAGTCTACAGTACTACTGCCAAGAGATGAGCTATAGGTGTACCTACCATAGGAGTCCCCTCTAAGCCTACCATTGACTATGTACATACCCAGTGTGCGACAGAGCTGCAGGAGTCGTGACCCGTTTTTGTTGGTTATGTTGTTGTAGTTGTGCCTAGGGGGGCATATGGGTGAGGGAATGCTGTCACCTCCAGGTAGGTGTTTGTCCCCCTGTGTGCTGAGGGTGTCAGGTTCTTGTCCAGTTCTGGCATTTAGGTCACCACAGACTAGTACATGTCCCTGGGTCTGGAAATTATTGATTTCCCCCTCCAGGATGGAGAAATTGTCTTCATTAAAGTATGGGGATTCTAGTGGGGGGATATAGGTAGCACACAGGAGGACATTTTTCTCAGTTGAGATAATTTCCTTTAGAATTTCTAACCAAATGTAAAATGTTCCTGTTTTGATTAATTTAATAGAGTGAGTTAGGTCTGCTCTATACCAAATTAGCATACCCCCTGAGTCCCTTCCCTGTTTCACACCTGGTAGTTTGGTGGATGGGACTACCAGCTCTCTGTAACCTAGAGGGCAACCAGTGGGTCCGTCTCCTCTATACCATGTTTCTTGTAGGATGACAATGTCTGTATTTCCGATTTCTTTGGTGAAGTCCAGATTCCTGCTCTTTAGGCCAAAGGCAGATGACCTCAGGCCTTGGATATTCCAGGATGAAATAGTGAAGGCTTTGTGTTCCATAAAGTGTCTAATGTTGTTGGTTGTGTGGTTTGGCCTCAGGCCAGTAATTGTGAGCAGAGCCTGCTGAGCATCTGGTACATGCCATTGGCTTGGGCTAGTGTAAGAGTGGGTGTTGGGCCTGTTTGCCTGCTCACGGCCTGGGCGTATGTGTGACTTTCATGTTGAGGCCCTCTTTGTGGGAGTGGGGGGCTTGGGATGGGTAGGAGGGGCATAGGTCTGATCTGAGGGGGCCTAAATGGGGTGTGGGCATGGTTGACTTGGGGGAGAGTTAATTGGTGGGGGTGGGGGTGTAGATGTGGTTGATGGTGCTGTGGTCTGGATGTAGGTCCTCTCTGCGGGGGTCCTCTATGTGTAGGTCCTGGGGGGGGGTCCCGCAGGTCTGGGAGAGTGTCTCCCTGGTCTGGGCGGGGTGTCTGTTGATCTGTTGCTCCTGTGTGAGGTGTTGGGTCTGTGGTTGAGGGCGATATCCTTTAGGGTCCGGGCGAAGGTGGGCACTGCTGCCTTGTATAGGTGGACCTGGTCATAAAGGCTGTTCACGTCCAGGGTGGAGTGGTGGGCCAGGAAGACATTTGGTTTTGATGCACAGTCACGGGAAATAATTGTGTTTACCTCTCTCTCTCTCTCTCTCTCTCTCTCTCTCTCTCTCTCTCTCTCTCTCTCTCTCTCTCTCTCTCTCTCTCTCTCTCTCTCTCTCTCTCTCTCTCTCTCCACCACCAAGTCCTAAAAAAAATCACTGAGTCCCTCTCTTCTACCCCTCTCTTCTCCCCCTCTCTCCTTCCCCTTATCTCCTTCCCCCTCTCTCTCCCTTGTTATCAGCCTGACTCACTCAACAGGAGAGGGCTTTACACACGTCACAGGCTAACTATCTGGGTCCCACAAACACATGCAGGAGCCACATCACTATAATATTTCAAGAATCATTCAGATTTCATTGCGTTGACACACCAAATTGCCTGAAAGGACCACAAGCTCTTGCTGTGTCACCACTACTGTCACTGCTAGCAAAACGACAAGAAATACGGCAACGAAAGTAATGAACGAAGACAACCTGTCCTGTACTAAAATATCTTGATGGTGGTTATGGCTTATAGCTTCCCATTGACTCAAAGGGGACTTGTACACCTCTCCTTTTGTCAGTGTATTTGTAATGCACTTTGTGTTGTTACTCTGTGTAGTTGTTGTGTTAGTCTCCCTGGGAAGGTGTGAGGGGAAAGAGCTACATCAGCGGTACATCACGTTAAACATGTAGTCAGTTTACACAAGAGTAGAGACTAGTCATCGTTCACCTGGGGCACCCTGCTCAATGGTCAGTAGTGCAATTATGCTTTGCATGCAGCAGTCTTGTACAAAGCAGTGAGGGAGAGAGAAAGAGAAAAGGGTAGGGAGAGAGAAAGATGGAGGGGGAGAGAGAGTAGAAAAGAGAAAGATGGTGGAGAGAGACTGCACTATTGTTACAATTATGAATCTGAATATGTGTCTTTGAGGGAGGGAAAGAGAGAGAGGGAGAGAGGAAGTGAGAGAGACAGAGAGGGAGAGATGAAGAAAGGCTACTGTCTTACCTCCACAGGGTGCTCTCTGTAACACTCCCCAGGTGAAAGTCGTAGAGTTTGGTCAGAATCAGGATAACCTGGAAACAAAAAATACATAACATGTGTTATAAGTATGTAATAAGCCATGAAATAACTCAAATCTATTAGATAATAAACAGAAACATTTAAGAATACCACAGGTTATTCTCTCTGAAGACAAGAGAGACTGGGCAAACGTATTCTATATTCTCTTAGAAGAACACCAACCTACGTGTTCCATAAAAAACAATCAAAACCACCATAAACAACAACAACAGGTGTTTGTCGATACATTCGCATGTTATGAATGTCCCTTCGGCTCCGTCCCCAACACAACACTAGTTAAGGGGCACTATGCCAACCTGTATGCCCACTTTGAACCCTCTCTCTCTTGATCCCTCAAGCATGATCCTGCAGTCAGTCCCTCTGTTCCCATAGCTTTGGTCTGAGCGGTTTGAAGAGCATGAAAGAGAGAGAGGAGGGAAGGGGGTCTTTGATAACACACTGAACAAGGAGACAGGTGAATCACAGACCAAGATGGCCGACCATATTCTAGAGACCAGTGGTCAGATTTGATATCAAAACAGAGGACCAGAAAATTATATAACTGAATCCAAAATCAACCACTATACCTCCTCCCTAGAAACTCCTGTAGGAAAAAAAAAACTTGTAGAGTATTTGACGTTTAAAAAGGCTTATGAAGTTTGTAATTTCCATTTGAAATTTAAAACAAAAATGTTTCCTTATGAAAATTGTATCAACCCCTAAATAAAATATATTTATAATCCACATAATAATTCACATTCCTGTTGCTGCAGGATTATTTTCCTGCTGTATCAAACTGCCTCAAATGAGGATCCTACATCTGTATGTGCACGCTGTATGGCAAAAATTCCACCCAGCCTATTAGAAAGCAAATCGTTAAAAGATTATTACCATTCTGATTAAACCTATCTTAGATCTACAGGAGAGGCTAGTGGGTAGAAATGGCCAAGGGATTGATTTGGGATTCAACGTATGCTCCTCTGAGTGGAAGGCTATTGATGCAACAAGGGCACATATGGTGTCTGTGGAGGAGACAAACATAGAGTAATACTGGTGAGACAACACTGGTGAGACAACACTGGTGAGACAACACTGGTGAGACAACACTGGTGAGACAACACTGGTGTGACAACACTGGTGAAACACACTTTGAGACAACACTGGTGAGACAACACTGGTGAGACAACACTGGTGTAACAACACTGGTGAGACTACACTGGTGTAACAACACTGTCTTTATATAAATGCCTCAACAGCCATATGGTCACAGCGTCATTAGCGATGTACATTACAACCTACGGGGTGCGTCGTTAATTCTGAGGTTGCCGCTGGAATTTGTTAAATGCAAAAACATGGAAAAGATTGACTCATCTCGAACCTTAATTATTTACCATTCGTCAGAACACAGATTACTTGAATGTGTGATCAGGACGAGGTGTTACATAATGAAAGCTTTGTTTTCTAAAGCTACAAACCAAATTGACTCTGGCTTTTTTATTTGCATACTTGTCTCTTGTTAGCGTCCCCCTCTTTGCGCCAAGCGTATGCTTCCTTAAAGTGAACAGACAAGCTTGACTTCGCTGCAAGGTAATTCGCTAGCTGTCTCTCTTCGTCTTGCCTGACTACATTTAGATATACAGTATACATCTGGAAGCCAACACCAGTTGTAGACTTGACCTCCGTGGTCTATGTGTACAGACTCCAGGCTTGGCCTCACTAGCCTGGCTGGCCCTTAAGAGCCCCAAGGACTGGCCTGGACCTCACTGGGGAGCCACTAATGGTTCTCTCTGAGAGATGGTGCCACCACCCTGGGGGCCCTCTCCTCCTCCTAAGACTGTGAGCAGATGGTTTGGGCCAAGCAAGATTGCACTGCCAGAGAGGGCAATGTAGAGAGAGAGGAAGAAAAACATAGAAGAAGAAAATGGGATTCTTGCCATGCCGATAAAATGCAAAGCATGGTAATGTGTCTGTATCTGTGTGTGTGTGCGTGAGCTTGCATGTTCTTGCTTAAGAGTGTGTGTGTAGATTCCTGCAGGTGCCTGATGTTATCAGACAAGCTTGCTCTCCTCTGCCAGGGGGTGGCACCACACAGACAGGGAGCAGTCCCCCTCCATGACAGCATGAATTGAAAATTCACATTGAATAACTGGGGCACCAGCTGAAATCCCAGAGAATACTTTTGTTCTGTCAGCTTGTATCACCCTCATGAAAATCTTAATCATGTCTCCGAGAATGCACTGCTCGCCCAAACACAAACGGAATACAAACGGTGAAAGCATTAAATGTGGGGCGGTTGCAAAAAAAACCTCAACTTTTAGCAACTCCTTGTAACATATTGTCAAGTTTGTTTACATAGTGCCGATCTTTGTTGGTCCTGTTTAGTCGACTGACAATGGTTTCAATGAAGTGCGGATGGCACAAACTGTAAACAAATAAGTTTCACGAGGCAGCCATTTTTCAAGTACATTCTCCCCTCCTCGAAAACCCCAATGGACTGCAATGAATGGAAGAAAATGTCAGCTTGTTGCCTCGCAATTAACCAACTGTGGTGAAAACCTATTATTAGCATAAATAAATGTCCCATGTCCACAAAGACCAATTCAAAGTGACAAACGGAATTTTGAATGCTGATTTAGTTCTGTGGTGCGCTAATGATAGGTCACTAATGACTTTGAGAAAACTGTTAATCTCTCCTCCAAGCCAGTCAGAAGTTTAATTGTGTTAGCCCCGCGAATTGCTGGTGTTCATCGCCGGGGTCAATGCTATGTGGCCCGGTAACAAGGACACTAAATTGAACATGCTTTTCGATATTGAATACTGAATGAGTATCTAGTCTCTCAGGAGTGTTGAATCAGTGCGGCGTGGCGGAAACACCTGGCTAATAAAAATAACACCTCAGAATGTCTGTGTCCTTGTGGATAACTGGCTCTGCATGTGACGACAGTGTTGCATCATGGTTGCATTAACCATACAGTAGCTGTGTTATGGAACATGGCACATGTCAAATAATTATCATTAAAACATAAATGTAGTGTGGGGAACATTAGTTGATCATTTGTTTTAATATATTTTTCTAGAGACACCTGCATAGGTGTATGTTAATGAGACTTCTGCCTGTTTACACAACGATTCTTCTCATTCAAAGACTTCAGTAGCAGCATTTGACTCTGAAGTAGAGGGAGAGAAGAGCCATACACAGAGAGAGAGAGAGAGAGAGAGAGAGAGAGAGAGAGAGAGAGAGAGAGAGAGAGAGAGAGAGAGAGAGAGAGAGAGAGAGAGAGAGAGAGAATCTGAAAGCCACGTCCAAATCCAAAAAAGGCAGCAGAGCTTGCAAAACAAATGTAAGAGCAGATGACACCAAAATGGCAGCCGAACAAAACGCTGATCTTTATCCAAAAGTGATTAAGCCCCCCCAGCCTTTCAGTAACGTGTCAGCAGCCAAGCTATTACTACATCAAGTGGAGGGAGAGGCCCGTTTATGAGAAAGGGAGATGGGAGATGTTTGATGGCTCTATCAGGCCACACACACACACACACACACACCACAAATGGAGAGGTTTGATGGTTATATCCGAGCGGTGTGTATGTGTGTGTTAGTGTTTTATGGCGCCTTTCGTTGGAAAACAGGATCCCTTTTCATGTCATTTTGCCTTGACTGACATGTATGCTATAGAGCTGGCGGTAAGTGCATTTACTAAGCACCTTTGAATTGGCCCCCACACAATTACTTATAGCTTCCAATTGGCTCATTCATCACCCCTCCTCTATCCTGTAACTATTCCCCAGGTCGTTGCTGAAAATGAGAATGTGTTCTCAGTCAACTTACCTGGTAAAATAACCTTAAAATAAATAATAAATAAATAAATAGTGAGAAAAAAAGTGTCTGTGTATTTGTGTGTACATAGACTACATTTGTGTGTGTGTGTGTGTGTGAGAGAGAGAGAGAGAGAGAGAGAGAGAGAGAGAGAGAGAGAGAGAGAGAGAGGGGGGGGGGGGAAGAGAAGCTACATGAGCTTGTAGCACTACGCCTAAACTCTGCTAAAACAAGGGGAAACACTGGCTGTTAAAAAGTCTGTTCGGTAGCATGTTTATGTCGACTCAGGTAGTAGGGGACATGGTGGGAAATATCCCATTAAAATGTAACACATGAATATACTGTGCAGCGTTGCACATTTCTTGAGTCATTCCCTCATTTCCTCTCATTGCCAACGGTTTCACAAACACAAACACATACACACATACTCAAACACATCCACACACAGACTTACTTAAACACATACACATACAGACACACACACACACACACACATACCAGTGGAGTCTGGTGGGAGGAGCTATGGGAGATCATGCTCATTGTAATGAAATGGAGTCAAACATGTGGTTTCTATATTTAATTGTGTTTGATACTGTTCCACTTATACCATTCCATCCATTACAATGAGCCCGTCCTCCTATAGCTCTTACCACCAGCCTCCACCAACACTCACACAGACACACATACTCAAGTACAGACAGGGAGATCATTCAAGATTGACGTCCTGAGGACGTCGAGAAATGCCTTCAAAACCAGCCACTAGGGGCAACAGTGACTTAAGTTAAGTTTAACCACTTATTCCGAATGGTTAAGGTAAAGGTCAAGTTTAAGGTTTGGGAAAGGGTACATTTTTTTTTTTAAATAACACTGTCCCCACAACATTACCTTCAAGTATGTTTTGCTAGGGCATTGTGGACGGGGTGGTGGATTGGCGTAATCCCATGGGTTGAGGTTTGGGATAGGGTTAAAACATTACGTTTAAGCACTCATTCTGAATGGTTAAGGTAAGGGTTAAGGTTTGGGAAAGGGTTAAAACAAAAAATGAAAAGTGTCCACAACTGGCATCGAACACACAACCTTCTGATCCAGAGTCATGGGATACCATGCGTGTTCGATGCCAGTCGTAGACACTGGTTTTATTTGTTATGTTCAAACCCTATCCCAAACCTTAATCCTTACCTTAACCATTCAGAATAAGTGCTTAAACTTAACCCTTAACTTCGAAATTTGGTGAAATGGAACAATACTGAGCAGCAGTGGCAACAAAAACACTTTGAAATCTGACGTTTTTTAGAAAACACACACACACACAGGCAGGAAGTGAGTTAATCTTCAGCTAATACAGCCCTCATCTCCTTTATAAAATCCTTATTGATTCTCCTCATTCACAGCAAAGGAAGATATATACAGTAGTGGTCTGTGGAGCCAGCCCTAGGTTAACCTTACAAATCATTACCTATTTAAATACAGCCAGGTGGAGTAAGTAGGTAAATTAACAGAGGAAATACGATATGAGAGAGTAGGTCTGGATGGAGCTCTACCTGTTCACCATTATAGCGATGGTGATTCTTATTGCCTTAGTTATAGAGAACTAGGGAGGTAGCCAAGTCAAGGTTTCCCTATGTCGTTCTACCTCCCTCCCTCTATCTCCCTCCCTACTTTGTCCTCTGACACTCCTCTTCCTCCATCCATGCCTCTCCTCCTTGCTGCCCCTTTCTTGCTATTTCTTTCCCTTCTACACTCCATTGCATTCTCCTACCTGCACCTCTATCTGCCCTCCCCTGTCCTCCCTTCATTTCTCTCTCTCCCTCCCACACATCCCTCTCTCCCCTCTTGCTCGTTCTCTCTCATCCAAGCCTCTCTCCTCTGTCACCGTATCCTTTCTTTCTCTCCCTCCCTCCTTCTGTCCCTTCCATCCCTCTATCTCTATCACCACAGCCCTCCCTCCCTCTTTTCCTCCCCCTCTACACTCTCTCCCCCTCGCTCAGCCCCTCCTCTCTCTCTGTCACTCCACAGCCTTCCCTTCCTCTTTCCCTCCCCCTCTCCACTCTCTCCCCCTCCCTCAGCCCCTCCTCTCTCGCTCTCCATCTCCTATCTCTGTCTTGCTCCTTCGACCATCTCTCTCCACCCTGTCTCTCTCTCTCTTCCTCCCTCTTCTCTCTCTCTTCATATAGCAGAAGGGAGTAGAGTTAGAGTTATACACTGCCTGGAGGAGGCCTAATTAAAATCAATGTACATTTACTGAATGCTCATTAAACGGAATGGAGGTACTTATCTGTTTGGAATTTTCATTAAATACCTCCCATGAAATGTGGAGTGACAGCATTCTCACCTATCACAACTACATTTACATTTACATTTTAGTCATTTAGCAGACGCTCTTATCTATTGGTTTTTAAAATGTGATTGATTGATCACACCACTGTCATAGGCTATTACACAAATACACCTGAAACGTACACAACACAGTCAATATTTATTTTCATGTAACTAAACCAGCTCAAGCGAAATTGCTGCTTTTCGTACATTTGGACGATGTAACCTTTCACACCAACAGAAATGCATTGGTTTCCATATGTTCCCATTATGTGGCACATTCCTACACAACGTTCTTCTATCTTTATCTGAATTATTTATGTGGTGGCATTCCACTTCATAATCACCTGCCATTAACAGTTTTCCCATTTCAACTTCAAAGTCCAGTGATAGAAGAGTGCTACCATAACAACCTGTGTCTGAACTTAAATGTGGCTGCAATGTCCCTGTAAATTCAAAGGGACAGAGTGATACTCTCCCAGCGTCAAAAGTCACCATGACCAGTTTGTACCCTATCGTCCAAACATTTTCTACATGTTTTATGATTCGGTGGTCTGATGTGTCGGAACAAAGCATGATGGTTTGTGCTGGATTGTCATAATAGGTTTTCATATTTCATGTTCTATCCAATATGTCTCATCATTAATCATCATCACATCAGACACAGGCATAGATAAAATGTTAGGCATAACAGCATGTATAACAACATAACAAACATACAGTGAGTGGACAAAACATTTCCATGACATAGACTGACCAGGGGAATCCAGGTGAAAGCTATGATCCCTTATTGATGTCATAACAAACATATGAGTTCACTATAAAGCATAATCAGATCAGAGCCAGACTAATACAACCCTACTACCTGGCAAACAGGAACTCTGGAAAAGCTAACTTAATGCTAACTTAAAGTGTCATCAAAAGTGTTCCCTCAATGCTCCCTATACCTGCACTATATGTTTGACATTTCCAGAGTGAGGGCGCAAGCTGCAGAGCTTCCTTCTCTTACATTACATTACGGTCGCCCTTTTCCCTTCCCATGGTGCAACTGTCTCTCAGGCTGGCACTAGCCCTTAGAGTAAGTCAAGCGAATCAAACGCTATCTGACTGCATAGGAGAATCCGTGGCGGGGGTTTGAGCGCGCCCACTGTGAGGAAGAAGGATAAAAGCAAAAGCCAGGCCTGGCGGACCCAGACACTCTCCCTCTCTCTGACTCCATCTTATCTCCAGTCTTGAGTGGTGAGATATATTTCCTTCCTTCTTCTCTCCCCTCGACTTTGAACCGTGAACCTCTGGCCAGGGACTTCAATGTCTCTCACGGCACATTATCAAAGGACAAATACTAAAAGAGTAA
The DNA here is from genome assembly GCF_964263955.1 of Coregonus lavaretus. Taxonomy (NCBI): domain Eukaryota; kingdom Metazoa; phylum Chordata; class Actinopteri; order Salmoniformes; family Salmonidae; genus Coregonus; species Coregonus lavaretus. Next base: position 720,508 of record NC_139993.1, on the reverse strand, counting down.
TGGACTAAAATACGAGAAAGTAAAGGAGTAGGGGACAGTGAAAACGCAGAATGATGTGATGTGAGACCAGGGTTGGAGATATACTGGGGCTTTGGTATGGTCTAATGCACAGTCTTCATCAGGGAGGAAGACATAAGTAGGCTAGGGTCTAAGAACAAGGCTATAAGTGTAGAGTAGACTACAGTAGAAGTAGCAAGACAACTGAATGTTCTAAATATATTCTTCAAAGTGCAATTAGATTAATCTTCAATGTCTTCTCTGACCAAACGCCTCCTCCACCCACTGCAACAAATCCCGAAAACTTGCCCTTTCCCATTTAATTTAACCACTGACATATAATATATATATATATATATAATTTGTGGTTACTGAGACATATTCTAAGAAGAAGGGAGGGAGTTTTTCTAAACCACAGGCATACCAGTGTGTGTCATTGTGAATCTTCCTCAGAGGTGACACAATGAGGCGACAGCAGGAAACCTGATTAACTCTGAGCCGCAACTCCTAAAATTTTAATTATATTTTTTCAACCTTGTCTTCCTGTCAGTCACCTTGCTGGAGCAGCAGACTGATGTGTCCGATATGGAGGAGGTGTTGTAAAAAATAAAGATAACACTTTTCAAAATGGAGTGTTACCGATAGTGTGCCGGTGTAGTCACAGCATCTGTCAGGTGCAATTAAAAATGCAATTTGTTGTCCTTTTAGTGGCTTGCATTGAGATATGGTTTCTCCCTCAGCAGGTAACACAGGGGGGAATGGTCACTGTCATCCAACAACCAAGTGATCCATTGGCTCAATGTGATACGGACCACCAATAACGCGGCTCGACTTGGCAGGGGCCACCTGCCAGCATTAACATCCTGATAAGGCAATGTCAGGATGGTAGACGACGGCTCGTGTGCGTTACCGGGCCAATCCTCTCCCACCATCCTGCCAGCCACAACGCCATCCATTATTACTATTTGCGACTGTTTATGATTGATCAGCCATTTTGGAGAATCGCTTTGGCAGTTGTTGCTTCTTGCACTTTCTACGATTTATGTCTTTCCAGGGTAAACGATGAGAGATGTTAGCGATTCACAGAGGGGATGAAAACAGTGTGTTTAATGCACTTACTATAACATAGCCTGTCTGTCTGTCTGTCACCTATTCATTTCCATTATCTTCCCCTGTTGAGAGACTTGGCCCTGAAGGCAAATCTATACCTTATTTAAATGGCAGAAAATGAATATCTAACTCCATATGTACAATTCAAAAGAGCCCTGTTGGTTAAAACAGACCTGACAATGATACAATTAAGTACCAAATTAATAGCATTTTGAAATATTGAGATTAAGAAAACAAGCAAAGTGTTTTCTTTATTGTTAGGAGATTTAATTCTAAATTATAGAAGTTATTGTTCTATTTAAGTGCTATTTTTCCTTATTTTTTTTACGCAATTAAGCCAGAACCAACAAAAATATTTGATAGAAGAATTTAGAATACACTAGGAGTAACAGTAATGACTAAAATGTGACACCCTGAAAGTATGTGGACTGTGTGACAACTTGCAGGTGTCACGCCCTGGCTCTGGGGACACTGTTATGTTGAGCCAGGGTGTGTAGATAATGTGTTTTGTTTCTATGGGTGCTATTTCTATGTTGGCCAGAGTGGCTCCCAATCAGAGGCAACGAGTGTCAGGTGTTGCTGGCTGTCTCTGATTGGGAGCCATATTTATACAGTCTGTTTTTCATTCGTGTTTGTGGGATTTTGTTTCTAGTCTGTTTATGGTAGACCGTGAACTGTCACGTATCGTTTGTTGTTTTGATCGTGTCTCGTAATAAAGAGTATGTTTGCCTGCAACGCTGCGCCTTGGTCCTCCTCTGTTCCCGACGAGCGTGACAGAAAATCCCACCACAACTGGACCAAGCAGCGAGTCGAGGAGCCATCGCCAGGGAAATCCCTAGCAGATCTCCGTGGCAGCCTCGACTGGGTCAAGCCGAGTGAAGAGCAGAGAGAGTGGACTTGGGAACAATGGAGGAAGAGCCTCGACTGGGTCAAGCCAATTGAGGAGCTGAATAGCGGGAGTTGGAGGCAGAAGAGCGAGAGTTGGGCGAGAACTATAGAGGCCTGGCCCACGGGGAGGAGAGAACCCCAGAACATTTTTAGGGGGGGGCTCACGACGTCGGGGCAGCAGGAGGCCGCGATAGAGCGGTCCAGCGGGTTGGCAGAGGAGGCCGCCAGGTTACGGGGGCCACTGGTCGAAGAGGGGATGGAAGATGTAGAGGCACGGCGAGAGGTACTGGGGTGTGTTACCAGTCCGGTCCGGCCCGTTCCAGATCCCGGTGTAGGGCCAGTGGTGTGTGTCCCCAGTACGGTCCGGTCTGTTCCTGCTCCCCGCACCAAGTCAGTGGTGCGCTTCGTCAGCCCGGCACGGCCCGTTCCTGCTCCCCGCACCAAGTCAGTGGTGCGCTTCGTCAGCCCGGCTCGGCCCGTTCCTGCTCCCCGCACCAAGTCAGTGGTGCGTTTCGTCAGCCCGGTTCGGCTCACTCCTGCTCCTCACACCAAGCCAGTGGTGTGCGTTGTCAGTCCAGCACGGCCCGTGCCTGTTCTCCACACCAAGCCAGTGGTGGGCGTCGTCAGTCCGGCACGGCCCGTGCCTGTTCCACTGGTGCCTGGTTCGGCACTGGTCAGATGTTTTACGCCGGAGCTAGAGCAATCCGCTCCATCAGTGTGCAGTCCAGCTCCGGCCAGCGGGGCCAGACCGGACCAGGGGTACTTTGGGGGTTTGGAGAGGGAGCGGGGATCAGGCCCAGAGCCGGATCCGCCACCTAGGCGGAGTGCCCACCCGGTCCCTCCCCTGTGGTATTTGGTTGACGCGGTCGGAGTCCGCGCCTTTAGGGGGGGGTACTGTCACGCCCTGGCTCTGGGGACACTGTTATGTTGAGCCAGGGTGTGTAGATAATGTGTTTTGTTTCTATGGGTGCTATTTCTATGTTGGCCAGGGTGGCTCCCAATCAGAGGCAACGAGTGTCAGGTGTTGCTGGCTGTCTCTGATTGGGAGCCATATTTATACAGTCTGTTTTTCATTCGTGTTTGTGGGATTTTGTTTCTAGTCTGTTTATGGTAGACCGTGAACTGTCACGTATCGTTTGTTGTTTTGATCGTGTCTCGTAATAAAGAGTATGTTTGCCTGCAACGCTGCGCCTTGGTCCTCCTCTGTTCCCCACGAGCGTGACAGCAGGCAGCTAAAACTATAAGCTTGATAATGTGTGTGCATGCATAGAACAAATGAACACAGCCTGTGGTTATTTAGTAAGAGTCACAGGATGCGATACCAGACACTGAGAAACATGTCCCTACCTAGGGTGAGGACAGTGAGAAAGCTTACTGAGAATATGAAGAAGAGTGACTTACGATATAGAAAACCACAGTGTGCCAAGAATAGGGTGTTGCCAAAATACTTGTTTGTATGTGTGTATAAAAGGACTGATCATTGTATGCTGGGACTCTGTCTGTTTCTTATAACTGGAGCTTTACAACCTCCAGGATACAGATGGAGTTATAAAATAGTTCAGTTAGAACATTGAGATAGAAATTCTCGTGACAATATTATACTGAATATTGCTACGGTGTCCATATTAGGACAGCATACCGTAACTCAGTGAAAGTTTGATGTTAGGTAATATATACACACAGTTTATATAAATTGGCAAACATGGTTACTCAGTCATGCAGAAAGTCACTCATTCTGGTCTGGCATGGGTCACTTATACAGAGTTGGCATCACCCAGTAACAGGCAGCCCTAACAAACAGTTATACCATGTGTTACATGATTCATTCAGACATCCATGGTCATCCAGCGACCTCACAGCGCACATCCTGTGAGTCACCCCAGAAAAGCGGACTAGGATACGCTCGCAGGGTTGGAGGGTTATCACCATGGAGATTCACAGAATGAGCTATGGTGATTTGAGGAGATTTGAGGTCAGTTATGGCTACAGTGCAGTGGAGACAGCCACTCATTTTTATTTATTTATTTATTTTACCTTAATTTAACTGGGCAAGTCAGTTAAGAACAAATTCTTATTTACAATGACGGCCTACCCCGGCCGAACCCGGACGACGCTGGGCCAAATGTGCGCTGCCCTATGGGACTCCCAATCACGGACGGATTTTGATACAGCCTGGAATCAAACCAGGGTCTGTAGTGACGCCTCTAGCACTAAGATTCAGTGCCTTAGACTGTTGCGCCAATCGGGAGCACTAAAGACTGGTTAGTTAGCCGCTAGAGCTAAAGGTTAGGCAGTCTGCTCTTGAGTCATGCGGATGACCAAGTTTCAATATATAATCCATCACAACAGCATCAAAACATAAGCAGGGTTAGCTGAAGGCTATGGTATCAACTCTACTGTATGTGCCATTGAGCTGTGGAGAGATAGATAGGAGTTACCCCAACTATAGGCCTATGAGTGCTAAAGGTCATACGAACGTTTTACACAATGCATATCCGTGATTCAGAAAGTTGCTTGTAATTTAGCAGACACTTTTATCCAGAGCGACATACATTAGTTAGTCCTCACATTATCATACTGGTCCCCCATTGGAATCGAACGCACATTCCTGGAGATGCAAGCACCATGCTCTACCAACTGAGCTACACGGGACAATATAAAGGTAATATGAACCTCGGGTGTCTCTCCAGTACTCTAACTGTACAGTTGTATAGTGAAGTTGCAACGCTCATGTGTTAGAGATACTCTTTATAAACCAATTAGGAGTCTAAAAGGTCATAGCCTTGGAGGGGGAAAGATAGAACACAAATTGGCCCATGTTCTAATTTTGATCATCAGACTTTTCACTTAGCAATTCAATTGAGCATGATAATAAGACGATATGAGAGCTCTGCTCCTTTCTCCCCCCTCTCTCTATCTGATGTTTCTGCAGTGGAGAGGAGAGGAACATGGGATTATTAACAAGATTGGGCTCCGAAGGATCTGACAGTATGTACCTTTAATAGCTTTTCTTTATTATGAATAGAGTACTCAAAAATGAAAACGAGACTATTTCAGAAGTTAGCTAATAAGTAAACGTGTGGAGATTTTCTACTCTGCTCACATGTACAATTGGAGCTAAAATAACATATTAGAGCATGTAAACGCAAATTTGAGAAAGTATAGCTTACTAGTGTCGAATGATGAAAGATTACAGGTATATGATTGTGCTATAACACGATAAACCACAGTCTTCTTCTAAGGTTTCTGTGAACTTTGAAAACAAACTCAACCCCATTCAAAGAACATGTCATTTTCTATAATCATCTCACCTAATAAGTAGAAAATTGCTGCTTATGCAACCCTTTCATGTAAATAACATGCCTGCAACAACTAACTGGCCCAAATCATAATCCTCTAAGCTAGTATTCTCTCCTTTGGCACATAAAAATACCTAAATATCATGCCTCCTGTTGTTGCGAGTCTCCAATCGACTTTATAGCTCTAAGTGTGGACTAGAAAATAAAGGATGTCCTATTGAGGGGGACGAATTAAGACTATTAAGTCTCATTAGTGGCTGTGATTCAGTCGGCATGGGCCTGTGTGCTGTGCTCCTTGATATTCAGCATGCTACGGAGATAGCACCGACTGGGCTTAGAGTGATCATTACAGTGAGGAGCACATTTATTCTCTCTGTCAGATGCGCCCCAGACACTGTCAATGCCTTTCCAAGAATCCCTAATTTCTTAAAGGGATACCTTGGGATTTTGGCACTAGCATGCTGCAGATACCAATAGACTTCCAGTCATTGTGCTAATGCTAGTTAGCATTAGCTAGTGAAACTACCTCTAACTTTCTTCATACTGGACACAGAGACATAAGAATGGTATCCACTAGTTCATCTTACTCTGGGGAAGTAGATGAAAGACCTCATTGCCAAAATCCCGAAGAATCCCTTTAAGCCGAAGGAGATGGGGAGAAAATGATTCTTCCATTTGGAATAGATCAACATCACGGACGGATATCCCACAAATGCCAAAGAAGATATATAGCTTTTAAATGAGCAGCCATTTTTATTAATGACAACAGTGAGAACACAACAACAACAAAACACCCGCTTCGTATTGCCTTTTTCATAACCCAAGAAGCCGAGTATCCTACAGCTTATAAATGCCCTTTGTTCATTTTTCAATTACTTGTTAGAAACAGCCAATAATCTAACTCGTCCTGCTGTAGCTACAGTACAATATTTGACTATTTCTGCACCTCTGACTATCTCTCCTCCTGCTCCTCTCCTAAGTTACCTTGACTATAAATAGAAGAAACCCAGGCAAACATGCAGGTTAATAAGGCTGTCAAAGCTAAACAATCACATTGAAGAATGATAGCTATGGCAACGCGTCTATGTATCCATTCAGGCTAACGCATCATTCCAAGGAAAGGCCTCATTATCATGGGAGTTTAACGCTTTCGGCGGAGGCACACGTGTGTGGGCATAGTACAGGCTTGCTCTTGTATAGCTCTCAGGTCAGGTGTAATTCAGCCGCGCAGAGGCTCAAAGCCAGCTCAATTAGGACATTGCGGTATTTCTCACTACTCAAGATCAAGGCCTTCCTCAGTGATTTTGCTCCCAGGGCTCTCTCTCTCTCTCTCTCTCTCTCTCTCTCTCTCTCTCTCTCTCTCTCTCTCTCTGCTGGAGTAGAGTCAACCAATCGGACGGATTGCAGACTGCAGTCAATTAGAACTGGCACCTTGCCTTCAGAGTGTTAAGGGTTGCAGTCTGTAAATTGAGAGTGGGTGGGTGTTCTTCTGTGGAGTACAGGTAGCTGCTAGCCGTGTGATGTGTTAGATACGTTGTCAATTATGAGATTTAATTCATTCAATGTCACCTGCTGCTATGTTAAGAAATAAAATGTTGGAGTTTGTTATTTTACTGTGATTATCTTGACAATACCAGAAATCGCAGACAACTCCCTGGTTGAAAAGATAGAACAATACTTTATTAGTGTGTTTGTCATACTCTACTATCAGGAATTGCCTACAACATTATTAGGCTCTCATATTATTCATCTATTGAACAACAACAACCAAACAAGTTATCCTGACCACAACCTTATTACTAACAGGAGGTGGTGCTGAAAGTACAATGCATCAGTAGAGTATAAAAGGCTCTGCAGTCACGTACACAAATTGGCATTGTCACCTCGTCCTAATTATACAATGATCATCATCATTAACATTTAAAAGGTGACCCGTTGTCTTGGCACAAGCTGCTTTAGTGGATTCCTGTTTGTTTTCTTTCCAATTTTCCTCTTCTGCTCCAGCCTTTGTCTCTGTGGGCCTGGAAGGTGCATTTGGTTCTTGCCCCTGCAGACATTTTCAGATGGGCCAACGCAAGCAACTGATTTTCCTTTTCTCTGTTCAGTTCCCTGGCCTGAAGGTTGGTTCTGTCTGACTGAAGTTTAAAATCTAAATAACTAAATAACTCTAAATACATTGCAGCCTTGTTAAGACAATATCATCTATACTTTAGGGATGATTTAGGGAAGGTTTGTTGAATTAGAATAAATGGAGGAAAAGAGTAATTGCTTTTTTTTGTAAATCGTAACACTATAAAGGGTCGCTCTTTTAAAATGCATTTTACATGTACCTCACTGTGTTTGACAAAGGAGATGCAATATCCCTATCTGTTGTTTTCAAACGGGAAACACAGGAAGACGAAATAAATTAAATGAGAGAATCAATTAAACAGAAGCACTGGACCGTGGAGGAAACAAAATGCACATAGCACAAACTCTCAGCATGGCAGACATTTTTCCCATAGACTTGCCCGTAACTTACATCTCTTTTCTTAACACATATGGACTCAGAACTTAATCGAGCATCTGACCAATTACGAAAGACTTCAGTTCTGGTTTAACAGAGATTAACTAAACCCAAACCAAGACCCATCGACAGTTTCTTTATAACCTTTGGATGATATAGCTGGTCTGCACATCACTTCACCAAAGGTTATCTGGTCAATTGAAAAGTTCAAATCTCTTTCTGAGGTTTCATGATTAACTCAGAGGCATGAACCTTTTATCTGAAATGTGAAAGATAAGGTGACCAAGTGGTGCTTGTCAAGGGTTCTTCTGGCGGTCTTGGCCTTTTAGAAGATGGTTAACACACGCCAACCCCCTGTGACCCTTTCAACCTCAGCCTGCCACGTGAAGACTACTGTAGGCTCATCACATTGGCTCTGTATTCAGCCAGCTCTCATGGAAGAGTTGGACACAACTCACACACTCACACACTCCGAGTTTCACATTCACACACTCATGCAAGTGTACATTGACATTAGTAGTATTCTCTCTCTCTCTCTCTCTCTCTCTCTCTCTCTCTCTCTCTCTCTCTCTCTCTCTCTCTCTCTCTCTCTCTCTCTCTCTCTCTCTCTCTCTCTCTCTCTCTCTCTCTCTCTCTCTCTCTTCTAGCTGACTCATGGTGTCACCAAATATGGTGAGGTACTGGTGAATTAGGCCAGGCTGCTACTCCGTCACAAACAATGATCCACTTTGTCAATCCTAATGTCCAACGTTTGTCATCACTGACACCACCCCGCTCACCACCATGGGTGACCCTCCGTACTGTTTATGGCTACAAACGAGGGACAGATGTCTCTGAAACAGCAGATAGCTGCATCTCAATGTGTTTGCTTAGCCAGTGAATCTTTACAAATGACCCCTAAGGAGCTGTTTGGGAAAGAGGGGAGAAAATCAATGATGTCGATAAAATCCAGATTGATTCTCGATTCTGTTTTCGATTTTGAAAAGTATCTGCAACCTCATTGAGGTTGTTTTTTGCCCGTCCCTAATAGAAACTGAGATAAAAAATATATAGGCATGCCTTGAGTGAGTTTCTGAAACAAAGGCACAGACAGAGGATTTCTTCCATTCTTTCATGCTTGGGTATTTCCATATGTCCCCCATAGCTCCCCTATCCATCCATCACATTTCACTGTGGGCTAGACAGCTGTCCAGGTCTAACGCATACTCACAGTCCAGCAATCCAATAAAATTGCATCTAATGCCATAATTCCATAGCAAATTCAGTGTATGTTTTTCTTCTTAACCTTGGTCAAGGGTTGAATAGGCTTCTGTATTTAAGTGGGGTGGGGAGATTTTCTGTGTGTGTAAGTGTGCGTGTCATCATGTCACGTCTGTGTGTCATTGTATCACGTGTGTGTGTGTGTGTGTGTTTGTGTGGCATGTCTTTGTGTGTGTGTGCCTGCCTGTGTGTGTGTGTGTCTGTGCGCGCCGATGTGTGTGTGAGAGAGAGAGAGAGAGAGAGAGAGAGGAGAGAGAGAGAGAGAGAGAGAGAGAGAGAGAGAGAGAGAGAGAGAGAGAGAGAGAGAGAGAGAGAGAGAGAGAGAGAGAGAGATAGAGAGAGAGAGAGAGACACCCAGACACAGACACAGACACAGACACAGACAGACACAGACACAGACAGAGAGAGTGTCAAGGAGGAACAGCCATGTTGATACAACATGTCAAGATTAATTAAAGGTTCTTGCTTTGGCTCTTGTGTTAAGACGTGATGTGATGTGATGTTAGCTCACCAAGGAAAACCTCCACAGTAAACTGTTGACTCACTACTTGATAATGACTCAACCTAATCCCATTTGCCCTTTAAAGAAATTGCTGTATGAACAAAATAGCCTCTTATGTTGCCTTGACACTTATAGTAAACAGTGTAAAATGTCTGCCTAACACTACAACTAAATAATGTATTAGAGTATGTTAGAAATGTCTGCCTATATGCCAAATAAATATCTTATAAGGCTCATGAGACAGACCTTTTTAACAGCCTTATTGACGCCCAGTAAAGAACTCCTTTGTGGTTTGAGGTGAATCTACACAGCTCTTTATCTCATGGTGAGGGACACTTCTCTGTGTGGCCGTGCCATATCCACTACATAATGTCATTTCAGATAAGGAGTCTAGAGGGAATAGAACATCGCTGTGGGGACACTGGCCTGATAGACTGGACTGTGTGTGTGTGAGTGTGTCTAACAAGCTGTCCTCACCATCCCCAGTAGAGCTATACTAGGCCTATACTTGTCCATTTGGAGAGTGAGAAGTCAATGTTTACAGCATGAATGTGAATGTGCATGACACAGCAAAAATCTGATGGGTCTGTATAGACAGAGGGAATTGCCATGTGTTCACAGCGAAGTGGATAATAATTTACAGAGCAAAGCAGATGCTGTGTTTTGTTGTGGTCAGGAAAAAGTCATGGTTTGAATCATGGTACAGTATATGGATATCAGCTGTTATTGGTTTTAACTCAATGGAATCGCTACATTGTGGCAAGGGGCGAATAGCCTCAACTAGACAAGTGACTGACAGTGATGGGCACCACATGGTACTCTCTATCCTGTCAATTCCCAGACTTCCTTATTCCCACCATCCCTTCTCTTCCACCATCCCTCTCTACCTGCCTGCTTCTATACAAATCCACCAATCTCACTAAAAAAGACAGAGGTCCTCAGGAAAACATATTTTCAATAGCGTGGTAAAACTCAAAGCTACATGCCATTTCACTTCCAGTAATAATAAAGGTAAGGTTTATTGTTTCTCGCTCGCTCACTCAATCTTTATTTTTCATGAGAGGTTTATGGCTTTTCAGATTGTGTGTGTGTGTGTGCGTGTGTTTGGTTTATGGCTTCTCAGATTGGGTTGGATTTGAATGAGGCCCATTGTTTTCCCAAACGGGGGTTTGCGAGTGAGTACATTATTGCACTTTATTTAATGTATGGTGGCACCTCTCCAACAATGTCCTTTTTACATTACGGTGAGCTGCGAGCTCTGCCACCATCGCCACCTCTCCAATCTCTTTCTATTATGGCTTCTGTCCTCCCTGCCTCGTACCGACTCTCATCCTCGTCATTACACTGTGATAAACTTCTGATGACGATCATCCTTTCAGTGAGACGAGTGGGAGTCATTTTCTGTCACCAAGGATTTGAGAGGCCTGAAAAATGCAAATGGAATCAAATTATACAGTGTAACATGCTCCAAATGAATGGAGTGATGAGGAGAGAGGTTTTTCTGTAATTTCCTCTTTGTCTGCACACCTCAAATGTCATGTGGCCGTTCGCATGACGTTTCTAAATAATCAGGATATGTTTTCTTATGAGTTTTGAGGGTACACTCTGTCCAATTCTATCTTAGCCTTTGGTCATAGCCTTTATTAAAACAAGAATCACATTTATCTCTATTACAGTACCTTGAACACTACTTTAAAAACGTTATCGTACAGAACACACAGTCAACATTATCCACAGAGGAAAGAAAATGGTCCTGTGTAATGTATGGGAAACATAGCTAAGTAGGCTACACACGACCTGTCTGAATTAGAAGTTTTGACAAGGACATACAATTGTTGTTGTAATTGTTTCAGCTAGTGTGTGAATCTGCTTTAGATTCAGAATGGTGCTGTGCAGACAGAATTGAATTCCTCATCGTTACTACCCTGTTTATCATGCAAAGGCACAATACAAAGAGACAGCAAGTCGGGACAATGAATATAGATTACATCTGAAATATTTGCACAACTAATTACCTCCAAATGGCTTCCCGGTAAACAAAACGACAAGCTCCCGCAATATCACCGCCAGATAGCGGCTAAAACATTGTGTCACCCACCACCATAATGATTTCATTCACACCCAAATACACCTGTATTTTAATTAGGTAGAAGGGAAAATAATTGTACACAGAAGAAGTGTTGAAGCCTAGCAATCAAGGACAGAACAGATTTTTGTTCAAATGTGACATGTGTGCAAAGTTCACAGGAGTTTTTCCTTCATTCTCCGAAAACTTTTAGAAGTGCTAGTACTGCATCTAAACACGTATACCTACTTGAGGTAAAATAACAATCATTACGTACCTCTGAGGGCACAGACAGAGTGGGTGATTTATTCCTACTAATGTTTTATTAATACAGATGTCTGCCTGAGGGCGAAACGTTGCCTTTTCTCACCACCACACTTCCATTTGAAGATATCAATCATTCTAACTCACTCGCTAAATGACACCTCATCAAGCCTGACGGACTACAAGCTCCTACCAGCTTCTAGGCTGAACTTTAGTCTGAAAGTGAAATTCAGATCAGAAACTGCTGATGGAAAGTGAAAGGCAGTACAGTTACAGTGTTTAAGGACATGTAACATGGTGCTAAAAACAATATATGATTGTCAGTCTTATTAACCTTGAATGGCAATTGTGTTGTTTTGTGAGGTGTTCTTAGCTATGAATATGTTGCTTAATGAAACAACAGTCTTAAGAGTATAGACTGAATGTTTCATATAGTATTTTTAACAATGAATCCCAATTGTGTTGTTTTATCAACATGTTCTGAAATACCTATCTTTTAAGAGAGGGGATGGATGACCTTATGTTCATCCAAGTATATGTTATCACATGAAGACAGTTACCAGCCACAGAACATGGATTTATAATGACTATATTTACATTTTAGTCATTTAGCAGACGCTCTTATCCAGAGCGACTTACAGTTAGTGAGTGCATACATAAAAAAAAAAAAATCATACTGAACCCCCGTGGGAATCGAACCCACAACCCTAGTGTTGCAAACGCCATGCTCTACCACCTGATCTACATCCCTGCCAGCCATTCCCTACCCTGGGCCAATTGTGCGCCGCCCCATGGGTCTCCCAGTCGCGGCCAGCTACGACAGAGCCTGGATTCAACCAGGATCTCTAGTGGCACAGATAGCACTGCGATGCAGTGCCTTAGACCACTGCGCCACTCGGGAGACACTATATGCCCCCCGGGGAATTGCACTTTAACAAATGAAGGGAAAATATGACACATAAATGAACATTATCAAGATTAATCTGCCTGAGAGGTAGAGAATAAGGCCATATTCAACCTAGCTACACAGACAGGCAGGCAGTTAAGAGAAATACATTATCTCTGTGAATTATTAATAAGATTGTTCTGTGGGAAGAGAACCTGTTTATTAGCTCATATTCCCATGGATATGGAGGACATTCTAAATGGAGGAGGCATAGGCGTGTGTGTTTGTGTGTGTGTGTGTGTGTGTGTGTGTGCGTGTTTTCTAAAATATAATGTTAAATGTTTGTGTGTGTGTGTGTTCAAATGGAGTAGGTGTCTGTGTCTAGGTCACAGAGGCTGCTTCACAAAGCAATATTCATGTCCTTAAGAAACACATCAGCCACAAAGGAGTTATAAACTAGGGCAGAGAATGGAAATGCATCAGTGCACCTGTATAACATTACACATCAAACTGGACATGACTTGTCCTCCCTTGATTTACAAATACAGAATTGTAGGTAAAAAGTTATTTGCATATGTTTGCCATGTTATGAATAGTTAAAACCCCTTATCGACTATCGATTAACGACTACTCCAAATACTTACAAAAGGCTGAGGGTATTAATTTTGTATTAAAATAACCAACGCTGGTAAGGGAGTGTTAGTTACTCAAGAGCCTGCAGCTATATCACCTTCAGTCATTACTCCTTGACACCTAAATGTACGAACAAGGAAGGAGTCATAGAGATATTTAGAAGAATACTTTGTGGGTCTACTTAGTGTGTGTCCTCGTCTGACGTCCATACATCACAGACAAGCACCGTTTCACAAAGAGACCGCTTGGGATTCTCCTCTATCATCTTGCATTCTTAACCAATGTCCTACGAGGATTAGTCAAGATACAGTAATCTGACATTTTGTATTATTTATTTGACTGTTTAAAAAAAAAAAATGTACTTCTTCAAAGCAGAATCTGTTGTACTGGAGATGCCTGGTAGGATTCCAATAACAAAGTGTGATGTTGCGTAATGGAATTATTTGTATAATAAGGGTTGTGTAATGATAAATGTGTTGATGAGGGTTGAGTTAGTTTAGTTTTTTAATTGTCCATTACATTATTTCCACCTATTATAACTAAGGGTGTATTATGCAGTATGAAGGATAGATTATTCTCTTTTTTACCGGATTTAGCTAGACCCATCAGCTGTCAAACACCTGCTTTCCAAGTCTGCGAGTCAGAGACAGAAAGACAGGAGGGCCATAAGAGGGCAAGTGCAACCAGTCAGTGTGACTACGAGACTGCGACACTTCCAATGCAGCTGACATCAATAGGAATACGCTGCATCCTAATGAGTGCAATTGCACCCTGAGACAACCTTGCTGGTTTTTGTAGAATTCAGAACTTCACAACTATGTTTTGATATCAGCAACAAAAGTATGATGAAGGCTACAGGTATTTCATGTAGATTGAAGAGTTTTAGAGTAACTTCTAGGTTCTGTTGTCACTAAAACACATTCTACACAGTGACTGACTTTCACAGAATTACATTTTTTGGAGTTGATTTTTATTCCTTTTTACATGAGCTGAAATCCCCCAGGAATTAATTACTTTTAGTCTGGGTGAGTGTCCCTTGTTAGTCGGGGTATAATTGTGACTTGTCTCTCAAGCTAACATCTGTCCCACAGGAGGTTTAAGGGATATGTTCCGCTCTGTCATTTAGTCAATTGCATTGATCATTCTCTCATCTCAATCTGGACCTTGATGGCGCTATCATACCTCAGTGCACCTCCCTAACTTTGCATCAGCGCCTGGTTAAAAGGAAAAGAATGGGGAATGAATAATGAATGTAATTTTAAGATTGTGAAGATTGTGAACAATAATATAATATGCCCTGATAATAATGTTAACTTGAACAAATATCATGCCTTTATGACCATTTGATGACCAATAAATTTTCTAAAAAGTAGGTCTATTTGTGCAGAATATTTTACTGGTAGGAACAAGGGGGCAATTTGTCTGGAGAGTAAATTATATTCTCAACCCTGTGGCTCTCCCTTGTTGCACCAAGCAATAAACTCATAGTTAATATCCTCACTGACCAGGCCTATAAACAATGAAGCATTCAACATACATCTCTCCCCATTATAGAGGAAAAAGGTTGAACTTAGCCCTGAGTGAAACTGTTCGTACTTCATGCCTCAACAATTTGATAACTATCTCTGTTTTGGCAACTTAGTAGAAGAAGGGGTGAGAAAACGTTGTCCATCTTTCAGGACTGTGGTATTTCTATTATTTAGTTTCCCAGTCTACTGCTATATGAGTTAAATGTGACTGAAAGAGATAGGAAATAAGGACAGTTTCAGGGCTACAACAGGGACCCAATTCATATGGCTCACCCTGGGTGACTTGATCTCACATTCAACCATCACAAAATTGAATGTAGTTTGAATGTCAGCATGACAATAAGAAAAAGTTAAATATACTCCCATGTCAGTGGTGTTCAAGTCAAAATGACTCGCTGTGTGAACATGCAGACTAAATGCAACAAACGACTGGCAGGGCTCATTTACAAATTAGCCTTAATTTCTTCACACATTCAGTGCATGTATACAACAGCAGCAAATCCCCACACGAAAAGTCACCAGGGTCTGGAACTGTGGCAAAGGAGGTTCTACTGTGTGTGAAACAGTAAAATAATTAATGTTTGCATCCCTTTGTTGTTACTGTTGCTGTTGTTGTTGTGGAAGCACTCTGGGGATCGCTCAAGATGGTTGTTTTAAATGGAGCTTTTCTACTGCTACTTTCAGTGCTTTGTACAAAGAGACCGTTTTGCATCTGGGTGAATTTACATGCAGTGTCATGAAATCTCAGTGATTTATTTGCCATTCATCACTTTAATACTGGGGGGAAATATCCAAGGGTGAGTTTGACCCCTATGTCCATCAACATATAGGGGTGTACAGAACGAACATTTCACCCTTCTTTTTGAAAACCTAAAAAAATGACAGTTTTTTGGTCTTTGCTCTCAATTTCCCACTGTGGTGCAGATCTCTGAACCCGCCACAGGCTACATGCAGGCCAGCTCTCCTCTCCACTCTTCCGATGGCATTCATTTCCTCTGGCCTCCTGGAGATTATCACTCTGCTCATTAACCTCAGTGCACCGGCGTACCCCAGGGCTCTGTTCTGTTCCCACTGTCATCTCTCACTCGATGCCCACTCACTGGGCCATCTCGCTGCCTTTCCCAGTTAACTCCTATTTTCCCTCTGTCCTTCTTTCATGCTGGTTGCAGACTCCTCTCCTCCTGTTTGTCTCTGCCAACCACCTGAGGGTGTCCTCCACCTCCTTGCTGTCCTCTTGCACATTAAACCACATTTACATCCTCTCTGAGTAGTTTCTCCCTTCCCCTCTACTCCTTTGTCAATTTCAAAGAGTGAATATTATGTTAATGCATTAAATATCACAAAATAATATCTCCAACCAGAGTTAAAAATGACCTTAAGCCCACTCTATATTTCTCCAGTGTTACACTCTGATATGAAGAACACACATCAATACTGTAAGGTTCTGTATTTATTTTCTTAGTTCACCTAGTGTTCTTGTACGTAGCCCTGTTTCTTTGTGTTCTTGAACGTAGCCCTGTCTTTCATTTTTGTTCATTGATTTCACCTGTGTTAGTTACTCACCTGGTCTCATCAGCTCCTTATTTAGTTCAGTTCTTTCTGTTTGTGCCTCGTGAGGTATTGTTCGTTTTGACTCTACTAAGCCTTTTCCTAGCTCGTTTATGAGAACCAGTTTTAGCCTTCAGTCCTAGTTTTGTTTCACCTGCCTGTTTGCCTACCTATGTATGACCATTGCCTCCCTGTGACCACGATTCCTGCCTTCAGCGAAGACGTAATAAACACCTGCCGTGCTCTGCGTGTGAATCTACTTTTTTCTTTTTTTCTCCCTGAGTATTCTTGACAACATACAGTATATGTTTGTTTTAATGATCAGAAGCTTCAGAAAAGGATAAACTCAATAAATAAAATGTAGACTTTGAAGACAACATCTAGACAACATCAAGGGAAGGGGTTAGCTAGCATGTCTATGGTCTTACACAGCCATATACTCCCAAGTCAATTCTACAATCCAATCCGATAGTCTGCAACTAATTCTCTCAGAGAGAGATATGAAACCACATCACTTCCATGCTGCCAAGACTTTAGCCTCGATGACTGAACACCAACTTTCGGTCACTGGCGGCGTCCTGCCCATCCGCAAACCATGCCAGGAACATGGGGAGAATGGCTTTGGAAGCTCCATGGCATTTCAACACACATTCCCCTGAAAGGTAATTCATTGGATTTAGGAACAGATGGTGTGAGATGTTTACCAAGGGGTTGAAAATGGGAATGTCAAAGCATTCTGTTTTCCCTGTCATATAGGAAAAAGTGGAATCGTCAGAGACATAATGAACTCTCGGTATACATATGTACACTTTTTCGTGTCATTCTCAATCTTTCATAAATTGAGAGTTGTGATCATAATCAGTGTTCTTCAGTAGTCTTCAAGCAAGCCAGTGTACTGCTCTTTACTCATAAATTGAGCATATTAGCATAGTTCTTTAGTGTAGAATTTTGAAGACAACAGATATATCTCTACACATAGATATTAACTGTTTGGCTTCATCATATCTCTCATAATAATTTCACATAACCATTGTTCTCCAGTAGAGAATCTCGAAGACACTGGATCTTTAGTGTAGCTCTAGTAGGACAACGCCGGATAAATTTCTCAGAGTCAAATGGAGCAGAAACTGCAGGATTGTCCGTTTGTGTCCCATTTTAATGAAGTGACTAGATATTGCCTTGGCCTTGAATGTGAGTAGAACAGTAACGAATCCATTACATTCACAAAAAACTGCTTTCATGATACAACTGCTGAGACCCAAGGCTGTTTGTACAAAGGAGATGAGAGAAGAACTCAAAATCTGTTGTGTATTAAAATGTTTCACAGTCTCTCTCCATGGGGGTCATATGGTGAAATACCTTCTCCATCCAACAGTGTAAGACAATGTTACATCACATTTTTCTAATGTCAAAACACTTTTATTCCCTTTCTTGCCTAAAGTATCCTTCTTCAATTCTAAAAACACTCTACTCCTTTCCAGGCAACAACCTTGAACCCCAGCCCACTCTCTCCCTCTCTTTCCGCTCCTATCATATCCTCACCATTGTGTTTTAGTTGGTGTTCCACACTTTTGTCACAGCCAATTTGGTCTTCTCTCTGCATCCTCAACAGGCTTCTTTTGCTTTTTTTAATTGACTGCTAATGATTCCTCTTCATTGTTCACCGCAGCAATGTCTATTATTCACATTCTTTGGCTCCAGAAATGATCGTTGATACAACACTTTGTGCAATTTTTCAAGTGACTTGACTGTCAGCGCTTTAACCCTTTGGCCCTCCGTGGGTGTTTCGGCGTTTATTGTTCCCCCCTCTTATTTGATGATGGAGTCAAGTCATGTCCTTATTGGTTTCAGGGTTATATTCTAGATGGACGTCATGTTTTCGCTAATCTATATAATTTGGCATCTTGTTTTTTGACTCTGTGGGGAAACATATTGAAATAGACATGTGGACAAATGGCTGTAAGGAAATTAATGTCACTGCAATTATCTCATTTCCTAAAGGAGTCCATCAACTGCTTGTCAGCAAGGGGTTTCAGTGGCATATTTTCCATGATGGCCAGCCAATCATAACACACTACTCCAGCTCATTGTGACACGCTCTGATGTTATCAATACGAGATGAGGTAATTCTCGGTTTGTAATTCTTTAAAAGAAACACGGACGGTCGACACATGAGATACATAGTAATGAGATAATACTGCTAAATCTTTAAAGCTGCAATATGTCACTTTTTGGGCGACCCGACCAAATTCAAATAGGAATGTGTGTTATATCATTCTCATTGACAACAAGTCTAAGAAGCGGTAGATCATGTTCTTACGTTTAATTTAGCATCTTTTACTTTAGGTTTTGTACACCAGTTTCAAACAGCTGAAAATACAATATTTTGGGTTATGGAAAATATATTTCACAGTGGTTTAGATGCTACAATGATTCTCTACACTATACTTGCCTGTTTTGTCACATAAACATAAATTTGGTGAACTACTAGAATTTTAGCAACCAGGAAATGGCGGAGTGATTTCTGCATATTGCATCTTTAATGGGAAGATGGAAGCCGTCTCCACTATGGCGATCCTCGTGTGCGTCAAAACATCCATTATAAATGAATATCACCCTAATCTTGAGAATGTATGCATATACGCGTGCAATGTTGGCTGACGGCTTTGCTTGCTACGACATTGACACACCTATTAAAGCTCAATTAATGTTTTTAATTAATTTACATGGTTGGAAAACATTAACAATTAGCATGACATGCCTTATCTCTCATGACGTACTCTTCTGAGATTCAGCAGTACATTAATGCGGCTGACTATTATTCTAAACTAAAAGTTCAGCTCTGAAGCTGTGTTGTGTTCAGCTGATTCATTGTTTTGAATTAGCATAACTTGTCACTTTGCACAGAGGGTTGTATTGTAGGTGACAATACAATGGTGTAAACTGTCTGAGACCTTACGGTTTCTCGTGCCTCGATCCTCTCTTTGTCACACATAATGTTTTATGATGGAATATAATGACTTTGATTCAGAGACCAAAATTATAATTTACAAGCATTCAAGAGAGACAAAGCGATTGCATGGCAAGTGACACCTGGGTAAAATGTACAGTTAACCCTTAGACCTAAAAATATCTAGAAAAATATATTTCACAGTCTAAGAATGGAATCAGACAGTATATTATGGTTTCTTAAACACTTGGCAACTAGACATGTTTGTCACTGCACAATGACACATGGTGACATTAGCACTGCTATGCTTTTTAGTGGGAAGAGGGGCAAGGGGGGGTATAATCTGAAATGTTACGAAACATTCTTTATGACTGTCTGTACAAAACATGGACCCATGACACATGGTACAGAACAGCACCATCATAGTTGGCCCTCCTGGATAGGGTGATCTGTGATGCACATTCTACCCTGCCTGGCAATTAAGGGAGAGAGAGAGAGAGAGAGAGAGAGAGAGAGAGAGAGAGAGAGAGAGAGAGAGAGAGAGAGAGAGAGAGAGAGAGAGAGAGAGAGAGAGAGAGAGAGAGAGAGAGGTCTGCTTGGGACAACAGACTGTCTCTCTCTCTGTAGAGCTTCCCTTACACCGTCAAATCAAATCAACTGGGCTCCAATACCAAAGGTCCAACCCGTCATAGCTACTGTCACTTTGGCACAGATTGTCCAGTGAAATATACAACAGATTAAGTGAGCATACCCACTGATCAGGTTTCCAAACATTGGTATGTAGTTACACGGTAAATCCAAATCAAATCAAATCAAATGTATTGGTCACATACACATGGTTAGCAGATGTTATTGTGTAGCGAAATGCTTGTGCTTTTAGTTCCGACAGTGCAGCAATATCTAGCAAGTAATATCTAACAGTTCCACAACAAAAACCTAATTCACACAATCTAAGTAAAGGAATGGAATAAGAATATATAAATATATGGATGAGCAATGTCATTGTCAGAGCCGCATAGGCTAAGATGCAATAGATAGTATAGAATACAGTATATACATATGAGATGGCTAATGCAAGATATGTAAACATTATTAAAGTGGCATTATTAAAGTGACTAGTGTTTAATAAAATTTTCAAGTCTGTATGTAGGCAGCAGCCTCTCTGTGCCTCTCTTATTAATTAGCGACAGAAGTGCATAGCTACATGAAATGACTTCTAAGAAGACAGATGCTTCCCCACTAACACTAACATTTGAGGAAATTCACCAGAGACAAACTATATCTCTCCTCAGAACAGCCCAGTACAGTAAGAAGTTTCTTAAGGAGGTTCACGACCAGGGCATGTAACATAGAGATGAAGCATAGCAGCATGAGGCATCATGTTGCATGGTAAATGACCCGTGTAATAGCTGAGACGGCTAAAAAACACTCAAAAAGGAAGGAAGGGGTGGTGGGGAGCAAGGATAGGGGTCTCTCTACAGCCTACAATAACAATCATTAGACTTCTTAAGATGACCCAAAACTGCTTTAATAAACAGACCTCGAAAACAGACTTCTGACAAATTATTGGTATCACTTTATTTTATGAGACTATTTCCAGTGGTATTTACCTAGTATTTACTAGGAAACTAGGTGGTAACCATGGGTACTTTATGGTATTTAAAAAAATTATACACAATTAATAACTACCTGCTACAGTACCTATTATGATGTTCAGTGGTGCTTCTGAACCAACATAATTACCTATACGTCTTTTACACACGTGATGCTGAACATCAGCACTGAGTCTGGTGTAATTGGTATATTTTTTTATGTTACCCTGCCAGACCTGGAGACAGAGAAGACAGAGAGCCGATACATCCAGTCATCAATACACTGCAGGTATTTAACGCATCCTCAGACTTCTGTGCTCTCTCAGGGGAGGCCACAGTTCAATATCCACAGTATCGATTTTCATTTCAAGCCCCGGCCATCTGCTTGATGAAATAATTCTTTATATTTCCTTAATAACTCCCACAAGAGGGGACCTCCCAGGACAATGGGCGAGCACTGACATGTAGCGGTTTTTGCACACTGCTAAATATACACAAGTCACAATGGTTGAACTGAAGGAATGAATTGCAACCCCCAAAGCAATGGTAGTCTATAATGCTACTTGGCTACCTCAAATTACTGTAGTTCAGAAAGACGTGTGAAGAAACTCTAAACATCCGAGCGAGCAGACAGTCAGACGGTGCAGTTTTTCCCTAGTCTTATAGTATGTGGCTGGCTCGCTGTACAATCTTTTCATCTGATTTGTAGCAGAATGCCAAATGTAATCTTTCCTAAGCCCATGATGGGGTTAAAGGCGAGCCATCAGAGAGAAGATGGTGTCCGCAAGATAAAAACAGGAGGCCGGACTCTGAGATTCTGTCGATCCTCTCTATCGTCAGTGGTTATCTAATGATGAAGCGCCTGTCTCTGTCTCTTGGTTTTAAAATATTTAGATTTACCATTTAGATTTTACCATTCACCACATAAAGAGGGGGAGATGAAACATGAAAGTCCAGGATAATCGCAACTACTTTGTACCGAGTTTAATGGGAGAAGAGAGGGCCGATCTGACAGAAACAGAGAGAGAGAGATACAGAGAGACGATCTTTCTCTGTAGAGTAGAGACCTGCAGCCCAGGCCAAACCTGCAGCCCAGGCCAAACCTGCAGCCCAGGCCAAACCTGCAGCCCAGGCCAAACCTGCAGAATTTGACATATCCATTAGTCTAGTCGGACTTTTAATGAGCCGAGTTGACTTATATAATCAAGTCCTTGATGTAGCGTATTGCCTTAGAACATGGTGCAAAATGAAAACCTGATCCAACGCAGCTCATGTACCACTTGCTGTTCGCTTAATGAGGAGGATTGCGTAAGTGTTTAGACAAGAGAATTGGTTGGATGCTGCTGGAAGTGATGTTGGAAGGCCAGTAGGAGGCATTCTTTCGTCTTGTCAACAACAACAAATATCCCAATGCCACAGGCCAGTGATTGGTGAAATTGTCCTGTGTAAGGTGCCGTCTTTCGGATGGGACATTAAACGGGTGTCCTGACTCTCTGTAGTCACTAAAGATCCCATGGCACTTATCGTAAGAGTAGGGGTGTTAACACTGGTGTCCTGGCTAAATTTCCAATCTGGCCCTCATACCATCATGGTCACCTAATCATCCCCAGCTTCCAATTGGCTCATTCTTCCCCCTCCTCTCCCCTGTAACTGTTCCCCAGGTCGTTGCTGTAAATAAGAATGTGTTCTCAGTCAAAGGTCTGTGTCCAAAACGACTCCCTATGAAGTGCACTACATTTGACCAGATCTCTTTGGCCCCTGGTCAAAAGTAGTGCACTATATAGGGAATAGGGGACAATTTCAGAAGCACAAAGGGCACCCAGGGTCAACAAGAACAAATAAAAGAAAACAATCTTGCCACTGAGCCCTAGTTCGCTCATAAACACAGCGTGATTTCTCTTGAAAAAAAAGAGGCAGATAACATGCCAAGAATGGTTTACAATTGCAACGAATTTCCTTAGAACTTATTATTCATGTAGGCATTCTGTGTCTGTGAGAACAGGAATAATGTTGATTCCATTATCACAGCTGGCCAGCCATTTCAGAAGAGATATTCCTCAAGTGGGGAGATACATTAGTCAATGAGTGCAGATCGCAGTGGGGCCCTAAGGGGAGGGGAGTAAATGACTAACAATGTGGCAGTCCACAGGAGATCTGCATGTGACCCCTCAAGAACACGCTACTGGAGCTAACCGCTAGCAAGATTGTCACGGCAACAGTCTAACTTTGGCTCAGTATATTATTGTCTCTTTTGTCAACTTGAATGTGGCCTATATGCAGCCCATCGGAAGCCAACATGCAGCAATAAACATTATTATTTCCGAGCCTGAAAGAAAGTGTTTTTTCTGCAAAGTATCCATAATACATACTCTAGTATTTCAATGTATGGAAATGCACAGAAGTTTTTTCAAATATGTTATTTTGATGTTTTGCAGGCTTTAATTGCCTCCCTAATGTCAATCTACATAATTCTCACAAAGTTTTCCCTCACATCTTCGCTCCAAAGTGGCAGTTTGTCTACAGAGAAGACTGAAAATAAAGAGCAAGCCTGCTAGTTTCACTCTGTATGGCTAATTGCTGCGCAACCTAGTGAAACTGAGTGGATCTGCCCCAGAATGGAAGCCTGCTATGCCACACTGCGAGCAAAGCACTGCCAGCCTTGTCTTTCACCAACGGCAAGAATACAAATTGGTCTTTTAAAGAAACAGACGGATCCTGGCAAACAGTGTTGACTTGTTGGACTAGTTTCCTGGGCCCATATAAACAAAGCATCTCAGAGTAGGAGCAGTGGTGGAAAAAGTATTCAATTGTCATATTTGAGTAAAAGTTAAGATACCTTAATAGAAAATGACTCAAGTAAAAGTGAAAGTAAACCAGTAAAATACTACTGGAGTAAAAGTTTTCAAGTATTTGGTTTTCAATATACTTAAGTATCAAAAGTAAATGGAATTGCTAAAATATAAAAAGTAAAAGTATAAATCATTTCAAATTCCTTATATTAAGCAAACCAGATGTCAAAATTATCATTTATATTTTTTTATTTATGGATAGCCTAGGGCACACTCCAACATTTACAGATGAAGCATTTGTATTTAGAGAGTCCGCCAGATCAGATGGCAGTAGGGATGACCAGGGATGTTATCTTGATAAGTGTGTGAATTGGACAATTTTCCTGTCAAAATGTAACAAGTACTTTTGGGTGTCAGGGAAAATGTATGGAGTAAAAAGTACATTACTTTCTTTAGGAATATAGTGAAGGTAAAGTAAAAGTTGGCAACAATATCAATAATAAAGTACAGATACTGTCACGTTCGTCATAATGAGTGGACCAAGGCTCAGCGTGATATGCGTACATCTCTTTTAATGAGTACTTAAACAATGATTACAAAACAACAAAACGAAACGTGAAGTCCTCGGTCATACACAAACCTACACGGAACAAGATCCCACAAAAGACAAGTGCACAACAGGCTGCCTAAGTATGGTTCCCAATCAGAGACAACAAGACACAGCTGTCTCTAATTGGGAACCACCCCGGCCAACATAGAAACACTTAAACTAGATCGTGAACATAGAAAACGAAACATAGACACTACACAAAGAAACTAACACCCTGGCTCAACATACAAGAGTCCCCAGAGCCAGGGCGTGACAGTACCCCCCCCCCAAAGGCGCAGACTGCGACCGCGCCAGCATAAACCCAACAGGGGAGGGGCCGGGTGGGCATTCCACCTCGGAGAAGGATCCGGCTCTGGGCGTGACCGCCACCCTCTAACAACCCCCCCGTAGCGCCCCTGGTCTGGTCCCGCTGGCTGGAGCTGGACTGGACATCGGTGGAGCGGATTGCTTAGGCTCCGGTGTGGAGCAGCTGACCAGTACCTGACCAGGCACCGGTGAAACAGGCACGGGCTGTGCCGGACTGACGACGCGCACCACAGGCTTGGTGCGGGGAGCAGGGACGGGCCGGACCGGGCTGGCGACGCGCACCACAGGCTTGGTGCGGGGAGCAGGAACAGGCCTGACCGGGCTGGCGACGCGCACCACAGGCTTGGTGCGGGGAGCAGGAACAGGCCGGGCCGGGCTGACGACGCGCACCATTGGCTTGGTGCGGGGAGCAGGAATGGGCCGGACCGGGCTGACGAAGCGCACCACTGGCTTGGTGCGGGGAGCAGGAACAGGCCGGGCCGACGACGCGCACCATTGGCTTGGTGCGGGGAGCAGGAACAGGCCGGGCCGGGCTGGCGACGCGCACCATAGGCTTGGTGCGGGGAGCAGGAACAGGCCGGGCCGGGCTGGCGACGCGCACCATTGTCTTGGTGCGAGGGGCAGGAACAGGCCGGCCCAGGCTGGCGACGCGCACCATAGGCTTGGTGCGAGGGGCAGGAACAGGCCGGGCCGGGCTGGCGACGTGCACCACAGGCTTGGTGCGAGGGGCAGGAACAGGCCGGGCCGGGCTGGCGACGCGCACCACAGGCTTGGTGCGAGGGGCAGGAATGGGCCGGACCGGGCTGACGAAGCGCACCACTGGCTTGGTGCGGGGAGCAGGAACAGGCCGGGCTGGGCTGGCGACGCGCACCATTGGCTTGGTGCGGGGAGCAGGAACAGGCCGGGCCGGGCTGGCGACGCGCACCATAGGCTTGGTGCGGGGAGCAGGGACAGGCCGGGCCGGGCTGGCGACGCGCACCATTGGCTTGGTGCGAGGGGCAGGAACAGGCCGGCCCAGGCTGGCGACGCGCACCATAGGCTTGGTGCGAGGGGCAGGAACAGGCCGGGCCGGGCTGGCGACGCGCACCACAGGCTTGGTGCGAGGGGCAGGAACAGGCCTGGCCGGGCTGGCGATGCGCACCACAGGTTTGGTGCGAGGGGCAGGAACAGGCCGGGCCGGGCTGGCGACGCGCATCACAGGCTTGGTGCGAGGGGCAGGAACAGGCCGGACCGGGCTGGCGACGCACACCACAGGCTTGGTGCGGGGAGCAGGAACAGGCCGGACCGGGCTGTGGAGACGGACTGGAGGTCTGGAGCGAAGAGCTGACACAACCCGTCCTGGCTGAATGCCTATTTTTACACACTTTGTGTGAGGCATCAGCACAGGACGTACAGGGCTGTGTACTCGTACTGGCACTACAGCACGTGACACTGGCGCAGGATATCCGGGACCGAGGAGGGGTACTGGAGGCCACGAGCGTTGAGCCGGCACACTCCGTCCTGGCTGCATGCCCACCTTAGCACGACACGTGCGTGGTGCTCGCACAGGACGTACCGGACTCCGCATACCTCGGAACCTGCCCAGTCTCACGCTGCCTAGCCTGAGTACGGGGAGTTGGCTCTGCTCTACCTCTAGGCTCCGCCAACCTCCCTTCCAGCCCCCCAAACCCGGTGGCCTCCTCTCCTAATCCCCAAACTCGCCCCGTAGCTGCCTCCAGCAGCCCCGTCGTCCATGCCGTGTGCCCCCCCCAAAAAATGTATTTGGGTTGCCTCTTGCGTGTCCGACGTCGGCCCGGTTGGCGCCGCTGCTCCTCTCTATGGCGCGCCTCCACCGTCTCCTCCCACGGACGGCGATCCATACTGGCCTGGATTTCCTCCCAAGTCCAGGACCCCTGCCCGTCCAAGATCTCCTCCCAAGTCCAGGCTGTCTGCTCCTGGACACGCTGCTTGGTCCTGTTTTGGTGAGATATTCTGTAACGTTCGTCATAATGAGTGGACCAAGGCGCAGCGTGATATGCGTACATCTCTTTTAATGAGTACTTAAACAATGATTACAAAACAACAAAACGAAACATGAAGTCCTCGGTCATACACAAACCTACACGGAACAAGATCCCACAAAAGACAAGTGCACAACAGGCTGCCTAAGTATGGTTCCCAATCAGAGACAACAAGACACAGCTGTCTCTAATTGGGAACCACTCCGGCCAACATAGAAACTCTTAAACTAGATCGTGAACATAGAAAACGAAACATAGACACTACACAAAGAAACTAACACCCTGGCTCAACATACAAGAGTCCCCAGAGCCAGGGCGTGACAGATACCCCAAAAAACTACTTAAGTAGTACTTTAAAGTGTTTTTACTTCAGTACTGTACTTTACACCACTGAGTAGGAGTACTGATCTATGATCAGTTTAGCCTTTTAAATCATAATAATTAAGAGGGGGGTGGGGGGGGGGACCTGATCCTAGATCAGCAATGTGCTGAGTCTCTTTGTGAATGTGTGACCTTGATCACTTAGACCTTTAGTCTAGAGTACATCAGACTTATAGTGTTATGGCCTGCTGTAGCTGTAGATAGTGGGTATCAACTGAACTTAGAGCACTTTGTGATGACAATAATGTCAGACTGATGACAACAATGTCAAACTGATAACAACAATGTCTAACACAGAATATGGTTGGCTTATGAAATGTGACAATACCTTTTTTCAAAAGAAGTTTGACCTATCTATGTATATCTCTGTACATTTCCCCATGTTGTCACTACGTTTTCCATCTCTCAAGCATCTCTACCAGAAATACCCCATACAGTATCCTCCATCAATACCCCATACAGTATCCACCATCAATACCCCATACAGTATCCACCATCAATACCCCATACAGCATTGGTGCCCAGGACGTCGATCGAGGTCGACCGGTCAATCTTTCTAGTAGACCGCATAAAAGTTTTCAAAGTGTATGCACTAAAAATATATATTTTGGCAATTGACAGCGTTACCATCGAGTCTGCTTTAAAATAATTAGGTCCAGTATGCTTTGCTAACAGGTTAGCTTCTTTGTCGAATATTACTGCACAGCCAAAATATAAAAATACCTGCTTGATTGACATAAAATTGGACCAACCCGCGGCACTATAGTTTCTATATTTGTTTTCCAAACTGTTGCTACCATAGCAACCGTCTGCAGCTAGGACAGTGCTTCTCAATTATTTTCTGTTACGCCCCCCCTAGGAAGAAGTAAACATTTCGCGCCCCCCAACTCTCCGCCGCGACTGTAAATAGTATCATTTGTCTATAAAATTGTTATATGTACACCTCTGCATAACATTGTATCCTTATTAACATTAAAGAAAATAAAAAAGAAAGAAATATAGATCAACTTACAACAAATAATAACTTTATTAACATTGTAACAGAAAAGACTTAAAGTGCATCAATTTGCCAGACATTTTTAAAAAATGCAACCCTTATTTAAACTGTAATTTTTTTTTGACCATTTCATACTGAAAAATAAAATAAAATATAATCAATAAATAATAATACATTCAAATTGATCAGCAACATTAACTCAGGAGCACAAGAAACACTTTGACCTATAAAACAAAAATGAATAAAACAATTTGTGCTGATTCCTCGTCTCCCACCGTAGTCACAGTGAAGCCAAGGGCTACATACGCTTTGACACTACAGAGGGTAGTGCGTACGGCCCAGTACATCACTGGGGCCAAGCTTCCTGCCATCCAGGACCTCAATACCAGGCGGTGTCAGAGGAAGGCCCTCAAAATTGTCAAAGACTCCATCCACCCTAGTCATAGACTGTTCTCCCTGCTACCGCACGGCAAGCAGTACCGGAGTGCCAAGTCTAGGTCCAAAAGACTTCTCAACAGCTTCTACCCCCAAGCCATAAGACTCCTGAACAGCTAATCATGGCTACCCGGACTATTTGCACTGCCCCCCCACCCCATCCTTTTTACGCTGCTGCTACTCTGTTAATTATTTATGCATAGTCACTTTAACTCTACCCACATGTACATATTACTTCAACTATCTCAACTAGCCGGTGCCCCCGCACATTGACTCTGCACCGGTACCCCCCTGTATATATAGCCTCCCTACTGTTATTTTATTTTACTTCTGCTCTTTTTTTCTCAACACTTTTTTTGTTGTTGTTTTATTTTTACTTTTTTTGTTTACTCTTGGTTAAGGGCTGTAAGTAAGCATTTCACTGTAATGTCTGCACCTGTTGTATTCGGCGCATGTGACCAATACAATTTGATTTGATTTGATTTGATTCATATTTCCTCGTCTTAGCTTTCGGGAGACTTTGTCTCATTATCTCCGTCTCTCTCCGCCTTTCTTTTCATCCCTGTTAAATATGTTTCCATGGTGTCTCTTAAGGGTTTGTTATCTGCACTTCATATCTCCTGCTCTGTGCTGTGTGCTCTTGTTCGGTGCAAAAAAAACCTACTCCCTGCGGCAAAAAAAAGCATGTTCCCCGGGGTCACACGCGCCCCCCCTGGCATCGCTCCGAGCTCCCCCAGGGGGGCGTCCCCACTATTTGAGAAGGACTGAGCTAGGACGTTTACATTTCCACGATTGCGAGACCTGTAACAGACCTGTAACAGACCTGTAACAGACCTGTAACAGACCTGTAACAGACCTGTAACAGAATATTCTTTGTTGTTCCAGTGGTGTTTTTTTCTATGAATTTTGACTCTGCAAAGCGACCTCCAAATCAAATCGTGGGCATCGGGGGAACACTTTTGGAACCCTATTGTGGAGGGAAAATATCCAAACCTTTGCGAGTCAGCATTTCCAGACATGAAGATCATCAAGTAAAAATACCGGGCCACTCTCTAACAGATGATCACCTGGACACCTGCTTGGGGGGGGGGGGATACTATGTAACTAAAGTCTGGGCACCCCTGCTATACAGTATCCACCATCAATACCCCATAAAGTATCCACCATCAATACCCCATACAGTATCCACCATCAATATCCCATAAAGTATCCACCATCAATACCCCATACAGTATCCACCATCAATACCCCATACAGTATCCACCATCAATACCCCATAAAGTATCCACCATCAATACCCCATAAAGTATCCACCATCCATACCCCAGACATTAACACTCCATAGCAGCACAATAAACAACTATTTCAACAGGTAAAAATACCTGTATGAGTATATCAGGTAAACAATCATTTGATAACTATTTTTTTTTTGGGGGGGGGGTGATCCTATGTAACTAAAGTCTGGGCACCCCTGCTATACAGTATCCACCATCAATACCCCATAAAGTATCCACCATCAATACCCCATACAGTATCCACCATCAATATCCCATAAAGTATCCACCATCAATACCCCATACAGTATCCACCATCAATACCCCATACAGTATCCACCATCAATACCCCATAAAGTATCCACCATCAATACCCCTATGGGCCCTGGTCATAAATAGTGTACTATATAGGGAATAGGATGCCATTTGGGATGCAGCCTGTGTGTACATGAGTTCTCTGGTAGATTGGGCCTTTTTGAAGCGTTTTGTAGTCCATGTGAAATGAGTGCTCTGTCATTAGTGTGAAATGAGGGTAGTCATTTCAGAAAGGTTCCCGTCAGTGACAAAATGAGACATGGGAGTAAATAATGGAGGAAAAGGTATGAATTATGAGGAGCAGACTGACAAGTGAGGACAGAACTACTGTCTAACTGTATTAGTTAGATAAATACAAACATAACCATATCAGAGCAAATGACGAGATCACTGTCAACTGTTACAGTATTTCACTGATGGAATCTTGATCAATTCGCCCTGAAACTGTAGCATGACATCAAGATAAATTAAACATACTGCACATTATAAAATCAAGAATGAAGACAGTGGGAATCATCTAAAATTACTTATAGGCCTCCTTATCCAGAATATACACAATCCAGGAAACACACTCCTTTCTTCTAGCATTATTCCATAACTCCCTGGTAAAAACAAAGAACCCAACATGCTCTCTAATATTAGCCTGTGACCTCCTGACCCCTGTTCTCTCCCCACTGGCCATTGGCCAGGTGTTGCGGACCATGTGACCTAGGTCAGCACTGTGCTGCCTGGGAGCCATGGCTCTACAGCATAGGAGGTGAAAACAGGGCAGCGGTGAGAGAGGGAAGGCTACAATCTGAATCTAACGTAGAGTAATACCTCAGTGGTTCAAATTACACAAATATGCAACGTCTGTGTCGTTTAAACTGCATTAGTGTCTGCCAGGTGTTTTGAACAAATCACAGAATGTCCTTCCATGTATGATTATAATACCATGGTGTAATATCTAGATCAATGTTGTCCCATTCTGGCCATGGGGACACACAGTGTGTGCAGACTATTATTCCAGCCCTGCACTGATTCACTGATCACCTGAGTCAACTTTACAGGGGTTTGATGATTAGATATTTAGTTCAATCAGGTGTGTTAGTGCTAGGCTGGAACAAAACCCTACCCATAATGTGGGTCCCCAGGACCAGGATTACATAACACTGATCAAGACAGAGTGAAACCCTTACAGAATGTAAGAGCTACTGTAATATCATCCTGTATCCAAGATGTTATATGTGGACCAGTACAGTTTACAACAGAAGTGAAAAGCCACATTGCCAATACTGTAACTGTACTGTAGGCAGCAGCAGCAGGTTCATGAAAGGAGATGAGAGGAGTTTGATTGTGCGTCAGCGTTGTCTTTGACCGCTGGAAGACCTTTAGCTAGCTAGCCTAGGGAGGTAGAGGAACTATCAGCTACAACCTCCCTCTCTACTTCCCACGGGACTCTCCTACTCCCTCCCTCTCCCTCCTTCATAAATACCATTTAAGAAGTTCTGAGTGCCAACAGTCATGTACTGCTATGGCATCAAAGAGGGAACATCTCTGGATCGAGTATATCGCCCCAATGCCATTTTTTCCCCATGTTGGCTTGATAACATGAAACTGTAGAATCATACCGTCAGCTATGGCCCAAAATATGAGAATCTAGGCCTATACTCAGAATAGATTCTTATATATTGATAGTCAGTTGTAGGCAGTGGAGAAAAGCATAAAATATATGGGTATCATGCAGTACTCTATAACTGAATACAACATCAATATCATCAAGACACCACATAGACATACTACAGCCAGGGGTGGATTGGCCATCTGGCAACTCTGGCAAATGCCAGATGTGCTGGACAATTTTTTTGTTTAGTGGGCTGGTCGAAATTGACACACCAAAAAATATGTTTTCATATGGGCCTGTTAAGATTATTTTAAAAAGATTTATGGTGCAATTTCTCTGTTATACTAACTCACATTCAAAGTCAAACGCAGCATCGGCTTCAGCAAAGAGACAGCCAAGATCATGGATAGTAAAACGGAAAGGGTGCCTATAAACGTACAGTAGAAAGAGCACATTCTACATTGTCACCTCACTCACTGTGAGTTGGTAGCGCGCAGAGTGATGTAGGCTGGTGTGGATAAAATGCCAGGGCCGAATTCTTGTCCCAGTCCACCCCTGACTACAGCACACCAGCATGTAGATCAAGCAGGTATTACTGCATGATTAAAAACCATGGTGACACTTAAGTCACCGGTAACCTCAATATATCAATCACTGACCTTGATCTAAAAATTGTGAAATATAACTCCAAAATAATTAACCTGCACTAATTAACTGCAAGGTACCTTTATGCAAAAGCAGGAGTTTCATAGAATTTGAAGACGCATCAAATATACCAGCAAAAACCTGAAGGTCCTCGTTAATTACTAGGCTAGATTAATATCATTAGTTTGGCATCCTTTCCTTTCTCCACTTAGAAAAAGAGAGGGAGAGAGCGGAAAAGAGAGGAGCTGAGCGGAGAATGAGAAAAGAGAAGAAGAAGAGAAGAGAGAATGTTAAAAAGAGAGAAAGCAGAAGAGAACAAGAGAAAGAAAGAGAGCGGAGAAAAAGAGGGAGAACAGTAGAGAAAGAGAGACATCAGAGGGGAGAGATGGAGGGATGATCAGAGGAGCTGAGCGGAGGAGAGGAGAGAGGTTTATCTGCACGACGGTGGTAAATTACCAGGACAGTTCAAAACAATCTTCCCTCTCTCCCGCAGTGATCCTCCCCTTCATGCCCCGAGCCAGTATCCTACGCCACTACAGCCTCCCGGGGCGGAGACAGACTGTACACTGCATCCTGTTACTGTTTATTATCTATCCTGTTGCTAGTCACTTTATCCCTACCTATATGTACATATCTACCTCAATTACCTCGTACCCCTACACATCGACTCGGTACTGGTACCCCGTGTATACAGCCAAGTTATCTTTAATTGTCTATTTATTCCTTGTGTTAATATTTTTCTATTATTTCAACAACAAAAAATTATCTGCATTGTTGGGAAAGGCCCTTAAGCAAGCATATCACTGTTAGTCTACACCTGTCGTTTACGAAGCATGTGACAAATAGAATTTGATTTGATTAGATCCCCCATTGGCTGCGTTTAGACAGGTAGCCCAATTCTGATAATTTTTTCACAAATTGGTATTTTGACCAATCAGATCAGCTCTGAAAAAGATCTGATGTGAAAAGAGCTGATGTGATTGGTCAAACGACCAATTACTGGAAAGAAAGATCAGAATTAGGCTTCCTGTGTAAATGCAGCCATTGAGGAGCATTTCTAATTTGACCTGACTTTATCTCTCACCCCTTCTCTGTCCCCCTCTCTCTCTCTCTCTCTTTCTCGACCAGTCCAGAGATCCAGTTTTGTCATAAATGTTTACATCATGGAAAATGATGAAATAGAGAAAAAAGATCCAAACTCTTAGAAGAAACCCAGTGGGCAAAACTGTGGAAAACTGGTTGAAAGAACGTCATAATGACTGACGTAATCTCAACCAGTTTTGCCCTCTGGGAAGTGTGAACATAAATAAAGCAGTTTATTACATTTTAGACATGGATAAGTGTATTCAATACTTCATTGGAACTTAAGTTTTAGGACCCATGGCCCATGCATTGTGGGGGAAGACTGCAAAGCCATCTTGGCTCCCTAATGTGGTATTATAATTGATCAGCATTCATCTCTCATCCCCATAGTGGATTTATGATGACATAGCTGCCAGAGGCCTGAAGAAAAAGGACCAGAGATGAATGACTCGTTGAACTGGGGGAGGCTCCCAACACAGACGTTGTGATGCAGTCAATGTTTGTTCCGCATGTATGGGTGTTGTTAGACATGAACCGAAACAAGAACCTGAGGCGCAGTTTTGTCCAACAAGTCTCTCTCTCTCTCTCTCTCTCTCTCTCTCTCTCTCTCTCTCTCTCTCTCTCTCTCTCTCTCTCTCTCTCTCTGGCCTTATTTTCCCGCATGTTGCAAATTTCACAATATGGGCCAAATTCATAAGTTTAATTACCTATTTTCCGATTGCTTAGAAGCTGTTGATAATATCAGATAACATTGTCGTTGATTGTGAGAGAAAGCCAGTCAAACGTTAGGACAAGCTTGACAGGCAAACGCAAAGCAGAGATCGGCCAGCAGAAGCATCAGGCAAGGTGCTGAATACATTGGCTGTTAGGGGCTACTGTGGTACTTCATTTGTAGTTATATACATCCTTGTTTTGAAATAGCTAATTTACTCACGATCCCCTGGGAGAAAATGGCCACCGGTCTGTCACATGAAAAAATGTCAATTAGGCTCAACAGATATGCTGTTTTTTGGATGAGGGTGAAAAGTCACGTTCCCTCGAGTGTAGCCAAGGAGAAGGAGGAGGCTATCTAGCACAGTTTATCGTTAATGTTGAAATAGACAGACATGGTACACAAGGTCATTCCAATGAACAAGACACTCTTGATGTCTAACGCAGAGATGGAAGGACACTTGGAGGAGAGAAGGAAGGAGAGAGGAAAAGGACTAGGAGAAGGAGAGAAAGAAATGGATAGGAGAGAAGATAGGATAAAGATAGCCAATTTGATAAAGCAGTCTGTTGAGGATTAAAACAATAGGAAAAACACTGAAATGAGAGAAAGAAGGGAGTGAATGACTTCAGGCCAGAAGCTGTCCAAGGCTACTTTGATCTACAGCCACACACACTCACACACTCAAACACACTGAGCTACTGCCACACACATTCACAAAACACGCGTACACACACACACACCACCACCACCCCTCCACCCCATTAGAATGAACACGATTACAAGAGTTCACGTCGGTGTCACCAACATCATTTGCTTACTTCGCTGTAGGTAACGTTTTAATACTCTCCAACGCTCATTCTGCCAATTTGTGGCTTGCTGTACTGTCTACCAAAACTGCAACGTAATCCTCTTTGTGAAAGTAAACTCCATGTGACAGAAGTTTCAGTCTGGGTGTAGTGGCAGTGCTACAGGGAAACAGACAGTAGACGTGGAATAGGAATGTGGGTTCCTTTTACAGCTAGTGAATCCATACTGTATGTAGGATTGTACAGTGGGATCCTCTTTTACAGATAGTGACTATATAGGGTTCAGAACCAAAGCACTACACTAGATATGGAGTTGTGAATTGAATTCCTCCACACTGTAGGCTACACATGTATTGGCCAACATGTATGATGGATCAGTTAGACAACACATGGGTTTGACATGCTGGTACAGGAGATGGAGATGATTAAGACAGATACTGTAGTGACAGAGATTCTACTTTTAGATTCAAGGTTCTTCCTCAGTTCCCTCTGCTTCCTGATCAGATTCCCAGAGTCACTTCTAAGCGCTTATTATCTAATTGTAGATTATGGCTGAGGAATTGTTGGGTGTGTGTGTGTAATGTGTATGTGTGTGTATTACATTTTACATTTTAGTCATTTAGCAGACACTCTTATCCAGAGCGACTTACAGTTAGTGAATAATTTTTTTTTTTTATACTGGCCCCCCGTGGGAATCAAACCCACAACCCTGGCGTTGCAAACGCTATGCTCTATCAACTGAGCTACATCCCTGCCGGCCATTCCCTCCCCTACCCTGGACGACGCTGGGCCAATTGTGCGCCGACCATGAGTCTCCCGGTCGCGGCCGGCTGCGACAGAGCCTGGATTCGAACCAGGATCTCTAGTGGCACAGTTAGCACTGCGATGCAGTGCCTTAGACCACTGCGCCACTCAGGAGACCTATGTGTATGTGTGTATGTGTGATATGGGATGCTAGCGTTTGTGCTCCTCTTTGTCTGCTTTCCACTCCACTGAATTAGCCGTCCCATGATGCCACAATGCAGCAAAGCAGGAAATGATACTTCCCAGAGCCACCGTGTTTTCAGAACATTAAAATGTATTAATATCTGTGTGTGTGTGTGTGTCTATATGTGTGTCTGTATGTGTGTGTGTGTGTGCGTGTGTGTGTGTTCTTAAACCATACTGTTTGTGTTTAAAGAAACTAGGGCTGTCCCCGACAAAAATAAATCTTGGTCGACCGAAAGTCGTCTGTTCTTTCGACCAATCGATTGCAAAAAAAAAAAATGTATGTGTATTTTTCAATACATAGATCCACTCTGTGTTTTTTTATAAATCAAATATGTGCATTGAGCTTGTCTGATGCTTTAAGCTTAAGGTGTGATGCCTCAAGAGGGTGCCAGATTACTTGATAAACAGAAGAAATGTCACGACTTCCTCCGAAGCTGCCTCCTCTCTTTGTTCGGGCAGGCTTCGGCGTTCGTCGTCACCGGCCTTCTAGCCACTGCCGCTCTTCATCTCATCATTCCATTTGTTTTGTCTTGTTTATTACACACACCTGGTTCATATCCCCTCATCAGTCCCTGTATAAGTATTCCCTCTGCCCCCCCATGTCTTTTTTTTTTTTTTGGGGGGGGGGGGGGGTGGGGGGGTAGATCAGCTTAATATTGCAAATAGATTGTAACTTCCATCAATGTAATTGTCTGCATCACTTCCAATCCCCCATGTTTTTTATATATATACTCCCCTTTATTCCTTTTCAACCCCGCCATCCTTTCCCTACTTGGGGTAAATTAGTGAACAACAATGCCCAGGCCTCTACTTCCAGCCTATACTTACTATCTACACCTTATGGACACAGTCAAGTTTACAATAATTCTATTTTATTTGTTTTTGCTCCTGAACTTCTTCTACTCTCTACCTCTCCGATCATTTTCATGATGTCCATCCGGTTTGCTTCTATATGCCATATCTTTCTAACTGTGCTCTTTCCCAAAAGCTCCCAACATACAACCTATATACTTATTATGGACACAGTATGCTTATATTATTAGTTATTTTGTTATTATTTGTTGTTATTTGTTATTAGTCCCATCCTTCAACTCCATTCAATACCTCCCATCTATCTCTTAACACCATCCATATAGGATTTCTATTTGCCATATATATTTCAACCGTGCTGTGATGTTTTACAAAAATTCTGAACCTTTCTATTCTCATTGCTTCTACAGATTGTGAATTAAAAATAAACATTTTTGCTAAAAATATTATTATATTA
This sequence comes from Coregonus lavaretus, assembly GCF_964263955.1. Taxonomy (NCBI): domain Eukaryota; kingdom Metazoa; phylum Chordata; class Actinopteri; order Salmoniformes; family Salmonidae; genus Coregonus; species Coregonus lavaretus. Next base: position 683,266 of record NC_139993.1, on the reverse strand, counting down.
TTGATCGATTTTCAGATCACCCAGTAATGCTATCTGCCCCCCTTGTCTTTGTGTGTGATTGTATATTGTGGAGGTTACTATACCTCGGTAGAGCTGTATTGTATTTTGTATCGCCGGGGTATTCACCTGTGTGCCTTATTTTCTCCAGTGCTCCGTATTACCGCACTGGAGTGTTTTACGCATTGCTGCGTACAGCTGTATTGCCGAATAAACCATTTATTCTGTGATTTACCCTCCTGTGCCTGACTCCGTCCAAAATCACCCGCTACAAGAAAAAAACCTTAACCTGACCCAACTATTCTCCTCCCGCTCCTGCTGGCTTTCGCAGATTCTGCCATTGCTCTCCTGAAGTTGCCGGTAATAGGCTACACAAGGAGTCAGCAACCTTTCTCATGTGGAATGTCAATTTATCGTACATTTCTACCAATCTGCGTGCCTTTTATGGTTTTAATGCACATTTTCGTGAAACAGTTTCATTTAATTTATAATAATGTCTTCATATCTCAAAATCATTGTCATGTGGTTAATCAAAATTCTATCCAAATCTAAATGAAAATGATACAAACCTAAAAAGTAACTTATATTGCCATTGCCAACTATATATAAATAGCCTACATAAAGCCAACAAATAAAAACATTGCAGACTGCAGGTAGAAATATCCTGATTAAAAAAGAAATATATCACATTGGCTACACATGGCCTGTCTGCAACGAACTTGAATCAACTTGAATTGTATCAACTATTAACTGGGTCCTGCCCAAAGCTTGTGCTAGCGAACTTGCAACATTGTATAAAATATTCTGGGCCCTCAGTTTCCTGTGCCAGTGAGCTCGGGACATACACTGCTATAGGCTATTTGCGCAAGGGATAAGAAGAAGTGCTTGACTTGGGCATGAGCTCGCCAGAGCTGACTACCGGCACCTCAAATGTTCTACTGCTTGAGCTCCTGTTCCTCTTATAGAATATTAGCTCAAAAGTATTGTGGAGCTCCTGCACCTAAATATAAATGGTACCAGTACCCAAAATGAGTACCGGAACCTATTTCAGTCCAAGTCAAGCACTGATAAGAAGGCACATTTTTTACGTTTCTACTGGATCAGAGCATGACATTTTTCCCTTTCACGCTGAGTGGTTATCGAAAAGGAGAGAGCTGGAAAGATTTTTCAAATACATTGAGGAACTATTGTAATTCTCAATGGATGTAAAAACAGACATTGTTTGCTTTCTGTTTGAGGTGAAGAAAACATTACTTTGAGAAGCTACACAGGTCATTAGTGGTGGTGCTTTAAGCCAATCAGAAATACTATCAGATCCCCAAATGGACAATGAGAACAGGAAGACTGGAATAATATTGAATGCATTAAAAGAAATGACCGTAACCAAAGTAACAAACATAGTAGAAAATTATAGGAATTAACGGTAAATGTACTACTGGTGATATATGTAATGGGGAATTGATATACACTAACAATAAAACACAAACAATTCACACTATGAAGTTATGAAACCACAAATTGGTGGGAGAGAGCGCATTCTGGAGAGAGAAGTGCATCTGGGAGCATGGTCAATCCAAGTCAGCAGAAGTCAGGGCAAGAATGGCCTCAGCAGAGGTCAGGGCATTCATACTTCTTGTGCTTCATGGAGCAGTGCAGAGCTGTTGTCAAGGAAGTGAGTTTGCGTCACACCCTCCATTTGGAGCCTCCTACCACATATTTGAATCAAGCATAAATTGGCTTTTAGTCTAGGCCTCCGCAACGAATTAGTTCACTGAGATGGGCGTAAATATATATATATATATATATATATATATAAAGTGGGGAAAAAAAGTATTTAGTCAGCCACCAATTGTGCAAGTTCTCCCACTTAAAAAGATGAGAGAGGCCTGTAATTTTCATCATAGGTACACGTCAACTATGACAGACAAATTGAGGAAAAAAAATCCAGAAAATCACATTGTAGTATTTTTTATGAATTTATTTGGAAATTATGGTGGAAAATAAGTATTTGGTCACCTACAAACAAGCAAGATTTCTGGCTCTCACAGACCTGTAACTTTTTCTTTAAGAGGCTCCTCTGTCCTCCACTCGATACCTGTATTAATGGCACCTGTTTGAACTTGTTATCAGTATAAAAGACACCTGTCCACAACCTCAAACAGTCACACTCCAAACTCCACTATGGCCAAGACCAAAGAGCTGTCAAAGGACACCAGAAACAAAATTGTAGACCTGCACCAGGCTGGGAAGACTGAATCTGCAATAGGTAAGCAGCTTGGTTTGAAGAAATCAACTGTGGGAGCAATTATTAGGAAATGGAAGACATACAAGACCACTGATAATCTCCCTCGATCTGGGGCTCCACGCAAGATCTCACCCCGTGGGGTCAAAATGATCACAAGAACGGTGAGCAAAAATCCCAGAACCACACGGGGAGACCTAGTGAATGACCTGCAGAGAGCTGGGACCAAAGTAACAAAGCCTACCATCAGTAACACACTACGCCGCCAGGGACTCAAATCCTGCATTGCAAGACGTGTCCCCCTGCTTAAGCCAGTACATGTCCAGGCCCGTCTGAAGTTTGTTAGAGTGCATTTGGATGATCCAGAAGAGGATTGGGAGAATGTCATATGGTCAGATGAAACCAAAATATAACTTTTTGGTAAAAACTCAACTCGTCGTGTTTGGAGGACAAAGAATGCTGAGTTGCATCCAAAGAACACCATACCTACTGTGAAGCATGGGGGTGGAAACATCATGCTTTGGGGCTGTTTTTCTGCAAAGGGACCAGGACGACTGATCCGTGTAAAGGAAAGAATGAATGGGGCCATGTATCGTGAGATTTTGAGTGAAAACCTCCTTCCATCAGCAAGGGCATTGAAGATGAAACGTGGCGGGGTCTTTCAGCATGACAATGATCCCAAACACACCGCCCGGGCAACGAAGGAGTGGCTTCGTAAGAAGCATATCAAGGTCCTGGAGTGGCCTAGCCAGTCTCCAGATCTCAACCCCATAGAAAATCTTTGGAGGGAGTTGAAAGTCTGTGTTGCCCAGCGACAGCCCCAAAACATCACTGCTCTAGAGGAGATCTGCATGGAGGAATGGGCCAAAATACCAGCAACAGTGTGTGAAACCTTGTGAAGACTTACAGAAACGTTTGACCTGTGTCATTGCACAAAGGGTATATAACAAAGTATTGAGAAACTTTTGTTATTGACCAAATACTTATTTTCCACCATAATTTGCAAATAAATTCATAAAAAATCCTACAATGTGATTTTCTGGATTTTTTTTCTTCTAATTTTGTCTGTCATAGTTGACGTGTACCTATGATGAAAATTACAGGCCTCTCTCATATTTTTTAGTGGGAGAACTTGCACAATTGGTGGCTGACTAAATACTTTTTTTCCCCACTGTTTATATATATATATATATATATATATATATATATATATATATATATATATATATATATATATATATGTGTGTTACTGCTCGACTAAAACAATCTCGGTCGACCAACAGCCTAACAACCAGTTCTGGAAAGGTTATTCATATTTACACTGATTGCATATGTATTAAAATATTAAGTTAATACATAACCTGGAACTTGATTAAATACCCAATATATACAGTATAAATTCCCAATATACATGTATAAATGATTAAATACCCAATATATACACTGAGTCACCCGGAATATTTACATTAACCCATCCCCCCCCCCCCCCCCCCCCCCCCTACATGTACAAATGACCTCGACTAACCTGTACCCCCGCACAGTGATTCGGTACCGGTACCCCTGTATATAGCCTTGTTATTGTTATTTTATTGTATTACTTTGTATTTGTTTTACTTTAGTTTATTTAGTAAATATTTTCTTAACTCTATTTCTTGAACTGGATGTTGGATTGTTGGTTAAGGGCTTGTACAGTTGAAGTCGGAAGTTTACATACACGTAGGTTGGAGTCATTGTGGCCCCATGTAGCTCAGTTGTTAGAGCATGGAGCTTACAATGCCAGGGTTGTGGGTTCGATTGCCAGGGGGGCCCGTATGAAGATGTATGCACTCACTAACTGTAAGTCGATCTGGATAAGAGCGTCTGCTAAATGAATAAAATGTAAATGTAAAATTATAACTAGTTTTTCAACCACTACAAAAATGTATTGTTAACAAACTATAGTTTTGGCAAGTCGGTTAGGACACAAATAATTTTTCCAACAATTGTTTACAGACAGATTATTTCACTTATAATTCACTGTATCACAGTTCCAGTGGGTCAGAAGTTTACATACATTAAGTTGACTATGCCTTTAAACAGATTGGACAATTCCAGAAAATGATGTCATGGCTTTAGAAGCTTCTGATAGGCTAATTGACATAATTTGAGTCAATTGGAGGTGTACCTGTGGATGTATTTCAAGGCCTACCTTCAAACTCAGTGCCTCTTTGCTTGACATCATGGGAAAATCAAAAGAAATCAGCCAAGACCTCAGAAAGAAAATGGAACCACGCAGCCGCCATACCGCTCAGGAAGGAGACACGTTCTGTCTCCTAGAGATGAACCGTACTTTGGTGGGAAAAGTGCTAATCAATCCCAGAACAACAGCAAAGGACCTTGTGAAGATGCTGGAGGAAACAGGTACAAAAGTATCTATATCCACAGTAAAACAAGTCCTATATCGACATAACCTGAATGGCCGCTCAGCAAGGAAGAAGCCACTTAGATTCCGTCTCTCACAGTTGAAGTGTACCTATGATAAAAATTACAGACCTCTACATGCTTTGTAAGTAGGAAAACCTGCAAAATCGGCAGTGTATCAAATACTTGTTCTCCCACTGTATATAGCACCTTGATTAAATACTCCATATACGCCGTATATAACTCTGGCTGGAGGGTATAGTAGGCTACATTGGCTGTAGCAGTGTACTCACACATGCAACAAATCATGGCTTTGATTCGAGAGTCTGAGGCCTCATTTAAAATCCAATATGTCTTCATATAGGACCTTAAAGAGATTTCCCACTGCAGATAATTGATATTGCCTGAGTCCTGCTTGACACTCAGCAGAAAAAGGAGGCACTGAATTCATAATTAATATGTTTCATATAACAGACTTACTTTCAATAATGTATTCACCTGTTAAACAGAGTGCAGGTGAATCCCTGAACAAACTAGGACCCTAGCCTGTCGTCTCACATTTGGAGACATAATGAGTTAATGTAC